>NW_025059495.1:0-5672 GCF_019279795.1 Protopterus annectens
CATTCATAGTGGCAGTCGGATATAGAGTGATTAAGGTGCTTTAAAGCAGACATAAGTAGGGCTACCACCTCTCCCACTTTGCAAGGGACAGTCCCTTTTTGGGCAGTTGTGTCCTGACCTAAAATAATGCAAAGGCAAATGTCCTGTGATTGTAGGAAATACTTATGTCCCATATTTCATGTAACAGTTGCATAAAACAGTTATTTCTGTATGTAAAATACTTAAATGTTACAAGAAACAGAATAAGCAACTAAACTGCTACAAGAATAAGCTTTCATTTAGGCAAATAAGTAAAGTTCTAACCTTTGTACTGACCGTGGGTAGTTGTTGGCCTGTAAAATCTGATGTGTGTCCCAAAAATGCCCCACTTTGGCCATTTGAAAAGGTGGCAACCCTAGACGTAAGCAAGTATGCAAGCATGTATGCGCGACGGCAAGTGGCGGTGATTCAACAGTATGGGAAATATAAATAAGCATGTAGGTGTATATGCATGTGTATGTACAGACCGATATATATATATATATATATATATATATATATATATATATATATGTAGATATGAAGAATGAACATGGTCACAATATAGCAGTCATAACGAATGTGAAGGGAAACAGCAGCGCAAACCCCCGTAATATTTAGTGCTGTTATATATCAGGATGGCCAGAGGTGAGCACACCTCTGCATTCCCAACCACAGGTAGGACGCTAAAAGTGGAACTAACTATATCCCCATGCTAAGTCTGACTTTCAACTAGGTACAGGGCAGTCCCGGTCCCTAGTCGGACAAGCCTAAACTCGGATGACCACATGAACATACTGACAATCAAATACAAGTATCTGCCAGAACTATAGGATTTGGAGGTTTGAATATACTTTGAGTGAGTTTCAGTGCAAGGGTCCGTAGAGCAGGGAAATGGCGCTGGTTAGTAGTGTGTTTTTCCCAACACAGGAGCTGGATGCCTGCTGTGTTAGTGAAGTGCTGAGTCATGTGTTTGGGTATCTATGAACCATGGGTATACATATAAATGAAGCAGGACACCAATAGTGTAGTAGAAGTTAGAGCATCCCACTATAGAGCAGACATTGCTGTCTGACCGCAGCACACACCATTTATGACGCTGTAATCCGTGATACAAGCATATTCTACACTTATATAATACCACTAAATGTGAACTGGGGTGATATCACAGCAAGAATGTAGACGGATTTTATAAGGACTTGAAGCAGCCAAGTTAAACGGAAAACCGCGAGCTGAAAAGTGTTGTACTCACCTTTGTCCAACGCCCTTGTTCCACAGCAACACAATATACCGCTTTGGCCAGGCCCGATGCCAGGACCCTACACATCACAATCAATGTGATTTACCACTAAGCAACGGCAGTTATAACTAATGTCGATGTTCTCACAAACATAGCAGACAGCACAGTCATTCAACAGTATGATCAAAGTAATTAAATCATATAGATGTGTATGCATGCATATGTACACACACATATATATATATATACACACACATATAGGGTAACCACCTGTTCCACTTTGCGAGGGGCAGTCCCTCTTGGGACAGTTGTGTCCTGTACACTTAGTGTCAAATGGCAGATGTCCTGAGATTTAATGACAAAAATATGTCCTATATCTATGTAATAGTAGCATAAAACAGTTATTCTGTATCTGAAACACCTAAATGTCATATGAAACTGAATAAGCAACTAAATGCTAAGCAAGAAGAAGCTGTCAAGTTAAAAGTGATGTCCCATCCTTTGTACTAGCTGTGGGTATGTGTCGTATAGCAAAATCTTTGACGCTTGTGACAAATAAGTCCCACTTTTGCCATTTGAAAGGGTGGCAACTATATACATATATATATATTTTATATATATATATATATATATATATATATATATATATATATATATATGTTTGTGTGTGTATATAAACACAGAATGAACATGAGAACAAGAAAGCAATCATAACGAATGCGAAGGAATATAGCTGGCCAGAGGTGGCCAAAATCCCTGCATCTCTAACCACAAGTAGGATGCTAACAGTGGGAGTAACCTTGTCCATGTGCAAAATCTGACTTTCAAATGGGTACAGGGCTGTTCCAGTCAGACAAGTCTAAACCCTGATGACCACATGAACACTTTGACAATCAAGCACACAGGGGTGGAAGTATGACATAATGGTTAAGGTGCTTACCTTAATGATACAAGCTGCAGGGTTTGAGTCTCACATGGGGGTAACTGGTTAGGCTTCAAATGGCCCAAAAGGGCAGTTAGCTCAGTACTTATCTATGAACCTATCTATGAACAAGTATGCCAGGACTATAGGCTTTGAGGTCTTATCTCCTCGAGTGAGTAAAACATACAGCACGGGTCCAGAACAGTAGGGAATAGGGAATGGCGCACGTGTAGTAATGCGGTTTTCCCAACAGGAAAATGGATGCCTGCTGTGTAATTGAAGGGATGAGGTATGTGTTCAGGTAACTATGAAACCATGGGTATACATATAAATGAAGCAGAACACCAATAGTGTAGTATAGAGCATCCAAATAAAAGGCATTCACGGTTCGTTCTTCTAGTATAGCATATAATATTTTCCTTTGTGGAATGGAATGCTGCTCCTGTAAAGCCAACATTTAAACATGTAAAGGAATGTGTGTATCACATGGGACTATTATCCAGATCCTTTCTAACTCAAAGTGGTACCTGTCATAAATGAATAAGGTACCAAGTGTTAAGTAGTAAAACATATGTAACGTTGACAGTAAGTATAGGCGAAAAGTGCTTCTGTAAAGTGGGTGTAAGCAGCTCCCAGCATAGGAAATGTATACAGATGTAACATATACACACACATATATATATATATATATATATATATATATATATATATATATATATATATATATACACACACACATATATATGTGTGTATAGATATATATCTACATACATTAAATATATATATATATATATATATATATATCTATATATATATATATCTATGAAGAATGAACATCTTAACAATAAAGCATACACAAGGGATGTGAAGGGAATCAAGTATCATTTGCATTATATAGTGCTTTCAGCGCATGTGTCATGTGCTGCCCAGGAGTGAGAAGAACACCGCTACTCACACCACAGGCAGGGTTTTACCAGTGTGAGTGACATCGTTGAATTGCTAAGTTTACCTTACACACAGATGGAATGTAGTCCCATGCTGAGACCTCCAAAATTGGAGAAAGTACAAATGGCTGTATCTATAACCCCAGGAAAACGACGCATGTGCAAATATAAATGACAGGGAGACCCTGTGAATACACGAGGTGGACAAAATGTGTAGGGCCTCTCAAACGCTTCTGGAGAAGGGTAATGTGTAAGCAGGTGTCATGGCTGCTATAACAAGTGGATAATGGATGTTATGCATGTAAATTCAACACGTATGGGTGGAGGAACTATGGGTATGCAGCTGGCGGATTCATGCGGCTACCGTTGGATGGTCCGTTCTAACGGGGACTACCCTCAAGTGGGAGGTCAGCTAGTTTGTAATAGGTATATATGCATGCACATCTATAACATTATTTTGTTTTGTATATCATTCCAAAACAGGAAATGATGTCAAAGTTTTGATTGGAATAGTATTTATTATGCAGGTCTTTCTGCTGCCTGTGATTACACTACTACGAAAAGCTTCTGCTGAAACCAGTCTAGTTCCACAAATTACTCTCATTCATTCTAGGTGCTGGCTTCTGCTTTTGTTTTATACATGTTTACTTGTCTTGCACTTGGTTAAAAATTTGCTAGCTCCTAATCTGCCTCATTTATCACTTCCTGCTAGCTGTTGGCGCTGGATGTATTGAAGAAGGCGCCATTTTCTATGCTAGGTGTCTATAGAGGGAGGACTCCTCACCGCTGCTTGCTTGTAATTCATCATTCTGTTTGCTTAAATACACATGTTTCTCCTTATGTATTTTGGATGTTTTTTTCTATAGGTTCATAGGTTCAGGTTTATACTAGGTTATCTGCCCCAAGGCATTTATAAGTCTAGCTCAGAAAGCCTTTAGTGGCTACGCCACCCTGCATGAAAAAAAAATACTGTGCCCATTAGGTTTGTTGTGCTTCTGACCAGCAGTGACACAGAGATGATTCTGGTAAACCTAATTTTATCTCCCATCCACAGGTTAAGATTTCCTCTTGAACAGAGCCAGCAAGGTGCTCTGCCTCATGACCGGGATTTTATTCATTAAGTATAGGGAGTCTCTGAGTATAAATCTATCCCTCCCAGCATGTCCTATTTATATCCGTATAAGGTTTAAGTCAGCTGTTCTAGTGGTTTTGTGGTTTGGATTTTTGAGGTGGAGCATGTCCATTAATCTGGTTGGACATGGCTCTTGTATGGTCGTAAGTACATGTCACCCTGAGCAGATGGTATGCGCACTGAATAGAGCTGGAGTTTCTTCAATTCCTGCGCATATGACAGATTTTGAGTCCCTTTATCCTTTTGGTGAGGAACTTTGGGTCTCCAATTGCTGCAGATGTCAGATGAGATACATCCCACGGGGCATTGTACCCAATCATTGGTCTTGATATGAAGAGTACAGGGAACAATGACGACGCTACCAGATCTGGATGTGAATCCCTTCATGATCAGGTGGGCAATGTAGAAGGTCTTTCTAACCA
Organism: Protopterus annectens; assembly: GCF_019279795.1. Classification (NCBI taxonomy): domain Eukaryota; kingdom Metazoa; phylum Chordata; order Ceratodontiformes; family Protopteridae; genus Protopterus; species Protopterus annectens. Next base: position 4,679 of record NW_025059495.1, read on the forward strand.
CTTTAGCAACGCGGAGTCAAAAAGAAAGGCCACTCGTCAACCTGGGTCCCCCAGGTCCCTGATAACCTCCTTCTGTGCTTAGTGGATTGCCACCGTATATGGCCCAGCTTGGGGTTACCTTGTTTTTCCTGAAGGGTATGACTATATACATTTTTGGAGTGCTAACTTGCAGGCCATGGCTCTGGCACCAGCTATCTGTTCCACGTGAGTCCCTTCTGAAAAGGATATCCGTGCCCGCATGCACTTTCCACTACTTGGTGCCCAGTTTGCAGTCGTACCTGCAAACTTTGTCAGCCATAAGTCCCTCCCCATGTTGGCCTGTACTTCTACAGAGAAGTAGATGCCGAACAATGGGGGCCAAGGACCGAAATACCTGTGGGACACCACTTGTCAGACCGCTTGAGGTCTGGACATGGCGCCACGGCTGGCTCGCTAACCCTGCAGGTTCTGTCCTTAAGCCAGCTCTTGCAACCCATCTTGTGACATATGGGTTTACGGCATTTAAGCTGGTAAGTTTTTCTACAATACCCTGAGTAGGGGTGACGTGTAGAAAACTTTGCAGTGGGTAGGCTGTATGGACTGCACACCTTTCCTCATCAATGGCCTTGGTGACTGTTTCAAAGTGACCAAGTTCAAAGGCATGATCTGCCCTTAAGAAACTGGGGCGGGTCCAATGTCTGCAAGTCCCTATATCTTTGTTTATGAGCTCCATTATGATCCTCTCCATAGCTTTGCAGACTAGACTTGTTAAGCTTATGGGGCAGTAATTACCAGGGTCCGTAGGCACCTTTGGAGTGGGACCACAGTTGCCGCGCCACCCTTGGGCACGTATCCTGTGGTAAGGCTGAGATTAAACAGCTGCCTTATGTGTGGTTTAATTCCTCATTTAGCTCGTGCACACAGCTGGGGACACCATCCAGTCCCATTGATGTTTTGTTTAGCTTTAGAGAGCAGCTTTCACCTGCATTTGAGATGTCTAGCTACACTGCATTTA
>NW_025059496.1:0-6089 GCF_019279795.1 Protopterus annectens
AAGTTAAAAAGTGATTTGGAAGATGCCTGATAAATCCTATACATTGAAATGTAACAGTGAAACATAGAATGTTTTATTTAAGTATTTTATTGCTAAATGGCATATGAGCTTTAAGCATATATTTATTTTAATTTCATAATGAAACAAGCCTTTTGGTTAAATTTGATTGTTTATAGTGTATGTGGAATCATTATATCAAGCACAGTCTTGTTTTTTCAGTTAAACCTCTTTTTTTTTTTTTTTTTTTCAAAAAACGGCTTTCTTGTACTCGAGACTTCTAAACTGTCATTCCTGTATAATCCGCGAGCATGCAAATGCGCTTATCACATTAACTTACACACAGAATGCTTGTTTCTTTCTCACTCACTAGACATCCCCCTTTCTTGTTACAAGTGTCTTGTTTAAGCAATTAGTCTGTCATCAGGTAGATTAATAAAAAATTTTGGAAGGTATTAGCAAGGTTATGATGATGCCTAATAGGTAAATCCATTTGCTTACTTTCTTCTGTTTGTAAAACATAGGAAACCTCCTTATGCATAACTTGTTCTGTAATCCACACTCTCTTTCTATTACCTCAATCAATATTATTCCAAAATATTGACGGAATCAGTGTTCTGTCCTACATAACTTCCTATACGAGTGTGAAGGAATACATTGTTAATGACATTATGGTACATGTCCCTATGCACTTCCTCATTGCCTTAAAGAGACAGTAGATCTCCTGAACTCCTTAACATCACTGAACATAAAATGTTTTTAAAGTTATGAAGTAAGGAAATTCCAAGGTGCATGAGTGTATTTAGATTAAAATTATTTGTCAACAGATATATATGCTGGTCATCACACATAAATAATTCAGCTAGGGAATCCAGTTAAATAATTTAAAATAAATAATGTATATACATCTAAAGCCATACAGACATAGAGGGCAAAGCAGAATTATATATCAATAGCTCCTTTACAAGACATATTCAAAGTTTGACATGAATTACACAGGACTTGGTCAACAAATAAAATAAGAATGCGACCTTATGATGCTTGTATTTTAACATAGCCAGATTGTAATAAGGAATGTTTTATAATGAACTGGGAAACAATTACATTCTCAAGTGGAAAAGGGTGAATAAGGTATTAGCTGGCTTTAGATCTTCTATTGTGGCATGTACCATGAGAAAAGGGTGTGTAAGGTATTAGTTGGTTTTTGATCTTCTACTGTAGCATGTACCATGAGAAAACTTATATATGAAGTATTATACTATAACTAGGCATTGCAGGTGTAGAGTCCATAGCTGAGATTGTTTTATGTATGCTGCTTCTTCTAGATAAATCATTTAAGTAGCAGGAATGCATATTTCATGGTATATTTACCCCTTTAGGGAACTGACCGTGTTGTAAAGCCATTATTATTAGGAATGTGACAGAGTGGATATCTTACTTTAAAGCCATTATTATTAGGAACATGACAGAGTGGATATTTTACTGTAAAGCCATTATTATTAGGGACGTGACAGTGGATATCTTACTGTAAAGCCATTATTATTAGGAACGTGACAGAGTGGATATCCTACTGTAAAGCCATTATTATTAGGAACGTGACAGAGTGGATATCCTACTGTAAAGCCATTATTATTAGGAACGTGACAGAGTGGATATCTTACTGTAAAGCCATTATTATTAGGAACGTGACAGAGTGGATATCTTACTGTAAAGCCATTATTATTAGGAACGTGACAGAGTGGATATCTTTACTTCCTTTTCAAAGGGTGGTAACATTTTAGAGACCACTTTACTGTCAATGCGCCATTTCTGCAATAAGCATTAAAATGTATTGATTTTTATGCTTAAATACTGTATGTCTCTGAATTAGGACCCTGTGACTCATGTTATATTAAGTTAAAAAGTCTAACATTTTATCATTTGCATTAAACTGTTCAGGGTTCATTCTAAATTCATGACAGACTAACTCTCTATTTGGAGCACCGTGTAATGTAATAAGTAAGATGCGTGCTTCTTTTACATGCTAGATACCTTTGACAGCAACATTCTAGTAAGAACTGTATACACCAAGGGGGTTTCTTTACACACAGGTTACTGTGATCTCTGTTCTTAAGCTAATTCACTTGAGTGAATGTAGATATCTTAGAAAATATACTGGTTCACTGTTTATGAGGAGAGTGATTGTACTGTTTCCTCTTTTGCTAGTAGTACTGCGGAAAGTAAAGAGTTGTACAAAAGCACTTGCACACTGCTGTTCTGGATATGACATATAGACAGCAGAAGGTATCATTCCCAAAATATTCCCGCAAAAAGTAGAAACCCAGGCTTATAGTTGTTACTACTGTTAATATACCTCACAACACAAGCTATAGTGTATCCTATAACCCAGATACTAAATGAAATGGTTGCTGTATAGGGATCCACTAGTGATGGAAGGAACACTTTTTCATGATGTTCTAGCTGTACTATACAAATGTTTGTTCAATACGAAACTGTGTACCTGGTTTATCACACACAAATGTTAACTATGATAAACTTTATAGTCAGAATTCTAGATTGTGTTTCTCCACATTGAGCATTTATTAGTGTGTGTTATTGGTTAAAAATGACTTGCTTATGCTGGGGAATAATCTACCATATATTCTCCAAAGTAACATATAATGGAGCCTCTTATCTTTCAATAGTTTGGTTTATTTTCAGTAATGAGGGTTAATCTGACTGAACGTTTTAGTTCTGTCAGATTGGGAATGATTTTTATTCCATGTTTGATAAAAGGTTATTTTAAGTATCTGTTTGTACACATGTTTGAGAGTATTTACTATATACATGTTTTCTTATCTTTCTGGCCTCCTCTCATATCTAAATTATATAATTCAAAAGGAATCAATAATCTGTCTATTAGATTTAATATATGTATGAAAGTTGCATAGCATTTAAGTAACAAATTATCTTGTCACTATATCCAATTAAAATACTCTTCAATAGTAAATAACTAAGATGGACATAGTGTTGCTCTCTTTGAACGTTAATGGTTTAAATAACCGAAGGAAAAGATCCAACTTACTTAAATATCTAAAATTAAATAAAGCACAAGTGGTATTCTTGCAGGAAACTCACTTTAAAGCTAATGATAACTTCACTTGGAATCCAAATGAATTTCTAAAGTTATCTAATTCATCATATAGTAAAAAAAACAGAGGGGTATTAATACTATGGAGGAAAAGTGTCACCAATCCTCAAGTTATTTATAACTATGAAGACAAAGATGGTCTTTTATCAATTGTAATAATAAGATTTAGTAATAGAATTTGGACTGTGGTGAGCTTATATTGGTTCCCTGGTATGGGAGTAGGAGCAGTTAAAAAACATATAGATCTCATCAATAAAACTTTGAAGGGTAATTGAATTTCGGGAGGGGATTTTAACTGTACTTTAGATAGTTTGGAGCCTACTAATAAAAGACCTTTCCGTATTACTTCTACAGGGAGAACTCTTACAAAATGGATAGATAATTTGCAATTATTGGACTCATTTAGTCTTAAGAAAGATAATTCATTATTATTTTTCTCATAGTGATTATAGATTCAATACCCAAACAAGAATTGATAAAATATTTGTATCCCAAGATTTAAAAATGAAAATATCACATTTTTCTATAATCCCTTGCCCCTTATCTGATCATAACTCACTCATTCTTAAATTTCAAAAGGACTTTAAGAGATTGACCTTTACTAAAAGAATCTCGGCCTACATCACTAAATTAAAACAGTTCAAATCATGGCTGGACTCGGAAATACAATACTTCTTAGATACAAGTTATACTAGTAGCATAAACATAGTCATTTTATTTGATTCCCTAAAGGCATATCTTTATGGCAAAATTATTACTTGGTGTAATAACAAAACAAAAGAATGGGAATCAGAATTAGTTAATATTCAAAAATAAATCATAGAAATGAACTCCAAGGATGTGATAGATCCAGTTACAAAAAAAAAAGAAAAATAAATTGAGGAATTAAATAAGAAATACAATGATATCTTAACTCACAAAATCAATTTGGCTTTGGGAAAAATAAAATTAAACTCTTTCTCTGTCTCCCCCAAATATATGCATAATCTAGCAATGAGATTAAAAAGACATTCCACTGAAAATAATGTCACAAATATAATTCATGAAGGGAAAAATAATAAAAAGGTCTCAGATTTAAGTGACATCTTGGAAGCCTTTAAATTTAATTTTACAAAACATTACAATAATAATGATTCACATCATAACAAGTTAGACTTAGGCTTGGACTCCTTAAATATAAACAAAATGCCAGAAAGCTTAATCATAAATATTCAATAACAAATTACTCTCAAAGAAATTAATGAAAAAAATTAAAGAAAGTAAAAGCAACAAGGCTCCAGGTATAGATGGAATCATTATTGAAATTTATAAATTATTCCCAGCTTCTGCTATAACAATTATGCAAAAAGCCCTAAATGAAACATATTCACAAGGCACAATTCCACCTTCATGGAGATATTAATTGATCACCCCTATATTAAAGGAAAATAAGAATCCCAACTTATGCAGTTCATATAGACCAATTTCACTCCTTAATAATGACTATAAAATTCTTATGTCTATATTGGTTAATAGAATTAAAAAAACACTCATTCATGTCATAAGTGGTGACCAAACTGGTTTTATTTATAATAGACACACCCATTATAACATTCAAAGAATTTTAACCATTATAGACATTTTAAATAGAGACAAACATGAGGCCCTAATAGTCACTTTAGACATTAAAAAAGCCTTTGATTCACTAAATTGGGATTATCTTTTTAAAATTCTACAAATTTATGATTTTCCTATACAATTCATTACTTTAATAAAAAAAATTTATACGAACAATTTGGCCTATGTAAAAATTAAGGGGCCCATTTACATCAGAAGCTATTGAAATTACTAAGGGTACTAAACAGGGATGTCCTACCAGCAAATATCCAAAATGTTGTTTGCATTAGCAATATATAACTTCTTTCCTCAGCAATTTGTTTTAACCCTCAAAATTAAAGGCATTAACAACATCTTTTGATCGAATTTAATTCTAAAAATAATGCTCTTTGTAAGATGATATACTACTTAACTTACTTAACTCAGAAGAGTCACTACATGAACTAAAAATTTTCTAGTTGAAAAATTGTATCATATCTCAGGTTTAAAGTTAATAGTTCTAAATCAAATCATTTATTGTTTAAAAAAAATAACAACTCTAATATTTAAAATAAACCAAATAATTGGGAAAAAGGTTTCCTCTCTAAATTATCTGGGGATTGTTTTTTGTAAAATTTAGAATTAACTTTATCTACTAACTATAATAATATTTTGAATTCCCTAAAATTACTAGTTGGGAAATGGAATAAATTGTATTTTTAAAATTTGAAGACAGGTTGCAGTTAATAAAGATGTTTTCTCCCAAAAGAAAAATTTCATTGCACTAGCTATCCCTATAATTCCCAGTAAAAGCTTTTAAAAAAATTAAATAAAATCCTTATAAATTTTCTTTACAAAAAAAGAATAGAAAGCTTTCTTAAATCATATTAGACCTTGGGAAATGGGAGGAATTAACCCTTTCCTGATTTAGAATCTTATATTAAAGCTTCCATTTTCAAAACAGTAATAAATTGGTTTGATCCAAAATTTTCTTCTGCATGGGAAAAATTTCCCTCTGCTATATTTCCCAAAAGAAAGTAAATTGACAAAAACTTCCCAAATTTAAAAGAACAAACTAATAAACTCTGGCATATTATCTGTATTAATTTTCAATATAAGTCTACTAAACCCACCAATCTAAATTATATAAATTATATTTACAACACTTTTGGAGTTTTGTAAATAATAATATTGATATTTAAAATATGGTTTCAGTTATTAATTCCTTTAAAATTACAAAAACTTTTCAATAACATTCCTAAAAACTCAATTTGGAAAGCAAAAGTTTATTTCTGGTCCAGTGTATGAAAACTTGATAGTCATGGATGTAGCTTTTAATCATTTGTTTAAATTAATTAGCCAACCCCATGCTTTGGGAAATTTAAAC
>NW_025059497.1:0-4703 GCF_019279795.1 Protopterus annectens
TATTTTCCTGTAGGCTAACACACTCAAGTCTCCGTTTAAAAGCATTTATAGCATTTACTGTCTGTTTTTCCTCTGTTTTCTGCAAAAAAAAAAAAAAAATCTTGTTTTCCCGCCTTACTGAACTAGAATAGTCCAGTCTTCAGAGTTTGCTGATCTCTGGGCTTTGTCTTGGTTCCTGTGCTATTCCATATCCTTATTTGGATAAAGGGAAGCTTCTTTGTTCACCAGTGGGAGTGGGGAGCACTGAGCAGCCTATTTGTCCCTAGAGGAGTGGTTCCAGCCAGAAACTTGTAGTCTATTGGCCATTTTGGGTCAATTCCTAGCTCTTTTCAACCCCTTGCTATAAAGCCCGCTTTAGCGTGCTTTTGCGTGATTTAGCGCGGAGTTGCCCATAGAGCACCATCGGGCAGCGCCGGTTAAACAAGGTTAAACTATTTCTGGCTCCAAAAGAAGCTGTTCTGGTTTTTAAGCCCTAACTTTGATAGGGTTTCTGTCTTTACACAGTGCAGACTGGAGAAGTTGTTGACCGCAACTGAGCTCAAAATATAAGTATCTTGATTTTTTTTTATTATTTTTACAGATTACTGTTTTTAAAATTTAATATATATAAAGCACTTTGTCTATTCAGTATCTTCACAAATCCTTATCTGTTTAAAAACTTTCATTTGTCTCTCTAGTGCTTGCTGTCTGTAGGCTATTTTGTCTCTCTAGTGCTTGCTGTCTGTAGGCTATTGTGTAAACTGAAACATTTCCTCTGTGTAATTATCTTTTGGCTAGTGGGGGCTGGTTCTTTTGTGTTCTTTGTAAAAAAAAAAAGAATCTGTTCTGGTTTTTAAGCCCTAACTTTGATAGGGTTTCTGTCTTTACACAGTGCAGACTGGAGAAGTTGTTGACCGCAGCTGAGCTTAAAAAAAAAAAGGATCTTGATTTTTTTTTATTATTTTTACAGATTACTGTTTTTAAAATTTAATATATATAAAGCACTTCGTCTATTCAGTATCTTCAAAAATCCTTATCTGTTTAAAAACTTTCATTTGTCTCTCTAGTGCTTGCTGTCTGTAGGCTATTTTGTCTGTCTAGTGCTTGCTGTCTGTAGGCTATTGTGTAAACTGAAACATTTCCTCTGTGTAATGATCTTTTGGCTAGTGGGGGCTGGTTCTTTTGTGTTCTTGTAAAAAAAAAAAAAAAGAAGCTGTTCTGGTTTTTAAGCCCTAACTTTGATAGGGTTTCTGTCTTTACACTGTGCAGACTGGAGAAGTTGTTGACCGCAACTGAGCTCAAAATATAAGTATCTTGATTTTTTTTTATTATTTTTACAGATTACTGTTTTTAAAATTTAATATATATAAAGCACTTTGTCTATTCAGTATCTTCACAAATCCTTATCTGTTTAAAAACTTTCATTTGTCTCTCTAGTGCTTGCTGTCTGTAGGCTATTTTGTCTCTCTAGTGCTTGCTGTCTGTAGGCTATTGTGTAAACTGAAACATTTCCTCTGTGTAATTATCTTTTGGCTAGTGGGGGCTGGTTCTTTTGTGTTCTTGTAAAAAAAAAAAAAAGAAGCTGTTCTGGTTTTTAAGCCCTAACTTTGATAGGGTTTCTGTCTTTACACAGTGCAGACTGGAGAAGTTGTTGACCACAGCTGAGCTTAAAAAAAAAGGATCTTGATTTTTTTTTTATTATTTTTACAGATTACTGTTTTTAAAATTTAATATATATAAAGCACTTTGTCTATTCAGTATCTTCACAAATCCTTATCTGTTTGAAAACGTTCATTTGCCTCTTTAGTGCTTGCTGTCTGTAGGCTATTTTGTCTCTCTAGTGTTTGCTGTCTGTAGGCTATTGTGTAAACTGAAACATTTCCTCTGTGTAATTATCTTTAGCCTAGTGGGGCTGGTTCTTTGTGTTCTTGTAAAAAAGAAGAAGTTGTTCTGGTTTTTAAGCCCTAACGTTGATAGGGTTTCTGTCTTTACACAGTGCAGACTATTGAAGTTGTTGACCACAACTGAGCTCAAAATATAAGTATCTTGATTTTTTTTTTATTATTTTTACAGATTACTGTTTGTAAAGTTTAATATATATAAAGCACTTTGTCTATTCAGTATCTTCACAAATCCTTATCTGTTTAAAAACTTTCATTTGTCTCTCGAGTGCTTGCTGTCTGGAGGCTATTTTGTCTCTCTAGTGCTTGCTGTCTGTAGGCTATTTTGTTCTCTGTTGGTGTCTTGCTCTTATACTTGGTGGCTTTGCAGTTTTACTGTGACACATAGTCTAGTGTCATTAGCTCATTCTGCCTGATACAGAGACATTTGATAAGGTTCTGTTTTTTTTCTTTAAAAGTAAAAAAAGCTTTTTTTCTTTTTGCCTGAACTTCTTGTGTTCTGACTGTCCATCTCAAACATTTTGAAATATACAGTATATTTCAGAGCATTTGTTATAACTGCATTTGCTATAACTGATTTAAGTATTTTTCTGGCTTTTGATTATTTACTGCTTAGACTGCATTTTCATGTTTATACAGCTCTGCATTCTATTAAAACTGTTTTGTGTTGATTAACTGTTTTGCACTTTTAAAAGTTATTTGTTGCTTAATTTCTGTAGGCTAACACACTCAAGTCGCTAGTTTAAAAGCATTATAGCATTTACTGTCTGTTTTGCCTCTGTTTTCTGCAAAAAGAAAAAATCTTGTTTTCCTGCCTTACTGAACTAGAATAGTCCAGTCTTCAGATTTGCTGATCTCTGGGCTTTGTCTTGGTTCCTGTGCTATTCCATATCCTTATTTGATAAAGCTTCTTTGTTCACCAGTAGTAGCACTGAGCAGCCTATTTGTCCCTAGAGGAGTGGTACCAGCCAGAAACTTGTAGTCTATTGTCCATTTTATTCTGTTTTTAATCTGCTATAAAGACTTTGTTTTTTCACTTGTATTCAACTAGCAAGCTTGTGGTGTCCTGCAGAGTTCTACAAGCAGCAGAAACAAGTGACTTTCTGATTTAAGTATTTTTTCTGGCTTTTGATTATTTACTGCTTAGCGACTGCATTTTCCTGTTTATACAGCTCTGCATTCTATTTAAACTGTTTTGTGTTGATTAACTGTTTTGCACTTTTAAACAGTTATTTGTTGTAATTTTACCTGTAGGCTAACACACTCAAGTCGCTTTTAAAAGCATTATAGCATTTACTGTCTGTTTTTCCTCTGTTTTCTGCAAAAAAAAAACTTGTTTTGCCTTACTGAAATAGAATAGTCCAGTCTTCAGATTTGCTGATCTCTGGGCTTTGTCTTGTTCTGTCTATTCCATATTTATTTATAAAGAAAGCTTCTTTGTTACCAGTATATCACTAAAGCCTATTTGTCTAGTGTTCAGCCAAAACTTGTAGTCTATTGGCCATTTTGTCAATTCTAGTCTTTCAACCCCTTGCTATACTCTTTAGTGCTTTTGCTGATTTCTATTGTGAGCTCGTTGGTTAAACAATTTCTGGCTCCAAAAGAAGCTGTTCTGGTTTTTAAGCCCTAACTTTGATAGGTTTCTGTCTTTACACAGTGCAGACTGGAGAAGTTGTTGACCGCAACTGAGCTGAAAATATAAGTATCTTGATTTTTTTTTATTATTTTTACAGATTACTGTTTTTAAAATTTAATATATATAAAGCACTTTGTCTATTCAGTATCTTCACAAATCCTTATCTGTTTAAAAACTTTCATTTGTCTCTCTAGTGCTTGCTGTCTGTAGGCTATTTTGTCTCTCTAGTGCTTGCTGTCTGTAGGCTGTTGTGTAAACTGAAACATTTCCACTGTGTAATTATCTTTTGGCTAGTGGGGGCTGGTTCTTTTGTGTTCTTGTAAAAAAAAAGAAGCTGTTCTGGTTTTTAAGGCCTAACTTTGATAGGGTTTCTGTCTTTACACAGTGCAGACTGGAGAAGTTGTTGACCGCAACTGAGCTCAAAATATAAGTATCTTGATTTTTTTTATTATTTTTACAGATTACTGTTTTTAAAATTTAATATATATAAAGCACTTTGTCTATTCAGTATCTTCACAAATCCTTATCTGTTTAAAAACTTTCATTTGTCTCTAGTGCTTGCTGTCTGTAGGCTATTTTGTCTCTCTAGTGCTTGCTGTCTGTAGGCTATTGATCTCTCTGTTGGTGTCTTGCTCATTGGTGGCTTTGCGTTGCTACTGTGACACATAGTCTAGTGTCATTAGCTCATTCTGCTAATACAGAGAAAATTTGATAAAGCATTCTGTTCTCTCCTTTCAAAAGTAAAACAAAACTTTTTTTTTTTTTTCTCTTTTGAACTTCTTGTGTTCTGACTGTCCTTACAACATTTTAATATACAGTATATTTCAGCATTTGTTATAACTGTATTTCTATAACATTTAAGTATTTTTTCTGGCTTTTGATTATTTACTGCTTACTGCATTTTCCCGTTTATATTGCATTCTATTTAAACTGTTTTTGTGTTGATTAACTGTTTTGCACTTTTAAAAGTTATTTGTTGCTTAATTTTACCTGCAGGCTAACACACTCAAGTTCTAGCGTTTAAAGCATTTATAGCATTTACTGTCATTTTGCCTCTGTTTTCTGCAAAAAAAAACAAAAAAAAACATCTTGTTTTCGCCTTACTGAACTAGATAGTCCAGTCTTCAGATTTGCATCTCTGGCTTTGTCTTGGTTTGTGCTATTCCCTATCTTTTAAAAAAGTTTTT
>NW_025059498.1:0-6530 GCF_019279795.1 Protopterus annectens
AATTTTTTTATAATCTTTACATGCCAGACTTAGATATTTCCCCTTTTTACAATTCACTACTACGTGTTTATTTAACATCAAATCCTCCTTTGTTTCATATGACTTTCTTTAGTTACCCTTTTGTTCTATTGCCCTAAGTGAGTCTTTTTCTAAATGACTGTAAACTCTGCTCAATTCCAGTATATAATTTGTACATCCATGGAAGGTAAGTTATTGGCATATAATTTTTAGAATAGCTTATAGATTCACTGTTAAGGGAAAGTATCATTTTTCCTGTTGTTAATCAGGTTGGAGTTTGGGATGCACATATAAGTAATTATAACTCAGGGATAAATCTTTCTGTAAAGATGTTAGTACTTTTAACCAGAAGTGAGGTACTGCATCTGGGCCTGGGGTTTTCCAGTTAGGATCTTTTCTTAATTTTGTTTCAATTTTTCTTGCTATTACTTAATCCCATTTCATATCCTCTGCATTTGAACACCTTACTGTTTCTTTTAATTTTTCTATCCATTCAGCACTTTAGTTATGCTCCATAGGATCATCATAAATATTTCTTCTTTTTTTGGTCATGTTTATATTTCTTTTGCTTTGTTAATCAGTTCTCTATAATTTTTTTGGTGTCATCAATGAATTGCTTATTTTGTACTTTTCCTTTATATTTATCTGCATATCTTCTAAATGTTTTTGTCTGTTCTGATATCTTTAATTTCTTATATGCAATAGTATATATTATACCATGACCCCAAAGCGTTACCCGCGCTGATTGGCCCAACATGCCGTTGTAAATCGAAATTATACTAATGGAAAAGGTCATTCATGGACTTTTTCCATTAATTATAACTCGACACAAAACTACTGTCTCGCTATGTTAAATGGGTTTCCAACATGGCGAGACGCTTTAAAATAAGCTTAGCGGAGATCTCCGTTGCTTATTTTAAAAACTGTCATATCGTTAAACCATTTAACATAAGCGAGACAGTGTTTTAAAAAGTAACGGAAAGAAACAAGATCTCCGTTGCTTTTTAAGAATACCGGCTATGTTAAGTAGGTTTAACATAGCGAGACAGTTCAAGCAATAAGCTTAGCAGATGTCCGTTGCTTATTTAAAACTGTCTCATTTATGTTAAAACTCATTTAACATAGCGAGACTTATACCTCTAGGAGATCTTGCTTTCTCCATTGCTTTGCCACAGCTCTGATGTACTCTGCGCATGAGCGCGGTACATCGAAACTCACCCGCCGGATGCCAGACATCTGCTTGGAAGGGCAGTAAACAGGCATTATACTATGCCATTATTTAAGAGAAAAGTAACAGTTTATTTTTCTTAAATAATGTCGTATAATAGCAACGTAACCACTTCTGGGTGTAGGTAATGCTAAATTTACCCACGCGGTTGGCACTGTTTGGTCCCTGGGCTTGGCCCTCAGGACCAAACCCGTAACGAGTGGGTAAATTAGCATTACCGCAAAATGTCAAGTTATTGCTATAATAGATCCTGGTCTATTCTGATACTGTGCATTGCTTTTCATAGGTTCATAGATGAATAATAGACTAACTACCCTGAAGGGCCATTTTAAGCCTAGCCAATGACTCAAGGTCAGAATCAAACTTTGTATTTTGGACTTATGAGGTAAAGACCTTAACCATTATGCCAAACATAGTTATATGTCTCTCTTTCTAAGTATTTTTGTTGATCTGTTCCCACTTCTATACTCTTCTAACAGTGACACTTCTTGCCTTAATTGTTTTATGATTTTCTCTATCCGATGCTTCCTTGATCGCATTTTATTTCTTCTTTTCCTTTCCCGTATTGCACTATGTGTGGTAAGACTTTATTATTAATTTAGCTGCACAGTAATATATTCTAGTTACTTCTGTTTTATCACATGATTTTTGTTTACATTCTTGATTACTGTGTTCATCTGTTTTTTCGTACTTCTAACATTTTATGTCTTATTTACTTTCTGTAATCTGTGGTGCAGCGGTTAGCGTTGCCGCCTCACAGCAAGAAGTTCTCCGGTTCGATCCTTGGCTGGGGTGCCTTCTGTGCAGAGTCTGCATGTCCTCCCTGTGGTTGCGTGGGTTTCCTCTGTGTGCTCCGGTTTCCTCCCACATCCCAAAGACATGCTGTAGGTGGATTGGACACTATAAATTGGCCTTAGGTGTGAGTGTGTGCATGTGTGTGCCTTCTGTGGAAGGTTGGGCGCCAGGCTGGCAACTCGACACCGTAAAACTCCACTGCCAATCATGAGCGGACAGTGATCCGCTGTGGCGACGCCTAACCGGGAAAAAGCCGAAGGAAGAAGAAGAATTTACTTTCTGTAATCTATTTCTTTCATAGATCTTAATATGTCTATTCATATCTGTTTACTCAAGCATCTCTTCCCTTAGGTCATTTTTAAACTGAGAGTACATTCTTTGCTCTCCATTTCCTGCAGACATTCTACAGAAAGTTCCAGAACATCTTTCTATGACATATCCTCTTCAGCTGCATCCTGTATCATCTGCTGCTCCTTCATATGGGAACTCATTCCACAGCACTGACTGCATCATCATTGCCACTTTTCCTGCTTCTGCTCAACTCCAGCTAAACTTTTGTACTGGTTTCCACTTGAAGGCTTCAGAGCATTTTCATGTGGCAAGTCGACAGACGCCTTCTGCACCAATTGTTTCTCCTTACTTTGGGGACTCATTATTCCATAATGCTGTGATCTAACCTGTGCTGGATTTTCTTAACTACATCTTTAACTTCACAGGTAATCCAAAACTTCAGTTTCTATTTCTTTAACTCCTCCATTACTAATCCTCTTTGCTACCTTCCCCCTTTGTTTCCTTATTGTTTGTATTGTAAAATTTTCCATACTGGGGTGCCTTTGCCTGTATTTCTCTTTAAATATCTTTGATTCTGCTTTTATATGGATTAGTTTTGCACAATATCAGATATTTTTTTCTTTCCTATGTCCATATTTCTTCTTCAGGTGTTTTCTGCTCCACCTGTTTCTCCTTAATTTGGGAACTCATTGTTCCATTATGTTGTGCCATTGCCTGTGTTAGATTTTCTACCCTAAGTCCTTCACTTCACAGGTACACCATAACTTCAGTTTCTATTTGTTTAACTTCTACCTTACTAATCCTCTGGTCTACATTCACCCTTTGTTTCCTTATTTTTGTGAAATTTTCCATATCTGGGTTCCTTTGCCTGTATTTTTCTTCAAATATCTTTGGAGCTGTGTTTTTGTATTGATTAGTTTAACTTTCTTCTTTGTATAAATATTGCACCATATCAGATCTCTCTTTCTTTCCCATATTCATCTTTCTTTATTATAACTTTCAAAAATTCTAGGAAGGTGCAGCGGTAGCATTATTGTCTTACAGAAAGAGGTTCATTCTCAGCTGGAGTGCCTTCTGTGTCGATTCTGCATGTCCTCCCTGCATTCATTTGGGCTCTGTATAGATACTTCGGTTTCCTCCCACATTACAAAGACATGCATCTGGAGCATTTCTCTCTGGGTCTCTGCTGAAAAATGGCTTTGTTCCAAATCAGACTTTCCTGGTAAACAAATGTTAAATACATAAATTGTTCTTTGTATTTTTTCACTTCCTCTGTCACTTCTTTTCCCAGGCATCCCAAAGTTTCTTTGTCAAAGTAATGTTTGGTATCGATCTGTTGTGTTAATGAGCACATTTTAATTTTAAGCTTTTGACAGTTTTTCTACTGCAAGTATCTTTCTTTTGTCTAATTTCTCTCTTCACCCTTGTGCCTGGCCTAACCCCATTGTAGGAATGTTTCCATGTTTTGAGGATTCTGCAGTATCATTTGTAGCGTTCCTGGCATTAGTGTGTGTACCAGGATTAGACACATTTTAATCCTGGGACCTGTGCACCCAGCTCTTTTTTTTTATTTTTAACCTACCTGTCTCTGTGATGTATGCTATATAAAATTCAGTCTCTATATCAGTGTCGTCTTGGTGAGATTTTGTGAAAACAGGGTCTACCACCTGAAGGTACTCACCAAGCCCTCAGGATGAACTCAGTTCCAGCAATACTTTTCTCCTTTTCTTGCTTAAACTTTATAAATCCTTTTATACAGCCAATAGTTTTATAATTATCATTAACCAATTGGTTCATAAGATATGATCAGAAAAACTCAAAACCAGATCTACCCACATGCCCAAGTACTTTAATGAATCTACAGTGTCAATCACTTTATTCTGTATTGAATATTCACCTTTAAATGTATGTCTCCTAAATATCATATGCTTTGATTTATTTATCAGCATATTATTCTCAAGTGCCCAACTGATCAATTAAGTCAGTTTATTTGCAGACCTGCCCTATCTGTAACAGATTTAATCAGTTTACCCATTTTCAAGTCATCTGCATACAGAGTGTAGTACACCTCAAATGAAAATTATAGATTTGAAAGACACAGCATTAACAAGTAAGAGTCTAAGACAGAGCCCTGCAGAGCACCCTGACTGTATTATCAATACCTAGTTGTTCTAATGTATTAATCACTGTTTTGTGTATGACCCTATCAAAAGTTGAAGTTTAGTCTATATAAATTATATCACAGCGCACTTTTTCATTTACAGCCTTTGTTATATTATTATAGAATATCATGTTATAAGTTGTCATGTATCTACCTTCTAATTATGACAATTGTCTTGTCATTACTGGAGGCACATTTAATGTAGTCAGGGATTTGGAAGCAGGGGGATTCAATGTTCTGGCCAAGAGGCACAATTCACAATAGTTACTGTAGACATTCATGCTATATGTTAATATTCATTTATTTAGTTACATTTGCAAATCAAAAATGTTCAGCTGCAAGATCCAGGAAAGAACAAATCCAATACACATGCACAGAGAGAAAAAAAAATGTAGTATATACAAGTAACTAATACGCTACATGAGGAAGCAAACGTGTACTCAGTGTTCAGTGTTTAGCATAGCTTGTGTGCAGCAGAATTACTTAAACACAGATTTTTCAAAATGACAAAAGAACAAACACCTGGTCATGAATTTACATAAGGCATGCAACACTATGATTTAACAGAGCTGGTACAGACATGTATATTGAAGGAAAACAGATTAACCGATCCTAAATGTGGACAATGCAGACAAAAACAGAGGTCACTAAGGTACAGAAATACAAAGCAGGAGAAATGCAACCCTGTAATGTTTACAGTGGTACAAATAACAGTGCATTTTACAGATCTGAATAGATGAGAGCATTATTGTGACTTTAGCTATTTTAATCCACACTGAAGGCAGCCATTTAATAGGGACTTAAATGCTTGTTTTGTATCTCGAGTAGAAGTTCCAGCATTGTCAGATGCACTCCTGATATTTTCAGTCTCTGTGCTTGTTGCCAAATTTATAGATATCAACAAGACATTCTGCAGATTCTGTAAGATTCTTGGGAGAAGGCCTACAAGTGACATCACCAGATGATGGATGGCAGGTTGAGTTGTAGAGTACTTTGTGAGCAAGGTAGAGCTGAGTGCAAGATATGTCGTAATGGAAGTCAGCCAGCCAACACTGCAAAGGGAACATGGTGATGGTTATGGCAGGTGTGACCTAGGGCAAATCTGGCTATTCTGAAGTGGAGAGACAAAGTGGATCAGGAGGTGAGAAGAGTATATGACAGATTGCAGAAGGTAGGACCTACCTAATGTTAGTCTGGCTTTGTCACTATGGAATATTCAAACTACAATCTTCACATAGTGTGAGATAGGTTTTGTTACTGCATGTTTAATGTGAAGGTTGACTTTGAGCTGGATGTCAAGGGTTACATCAAGTTTTGTGGACTCTGCTTCTATAAAATCTGTGTCATGGACTGCTGAGCATGCAAGCTGCAGGTTATAAAAGGTGGGGGCCTATGGGAGAATAATAGACTTTTATTTTTAAGGTGAAGTCCAACACTTTTTAGCTAGGTTTAGAGATTGAAAGGAAAACCGAGGACCCCATATTCCCTTCTAACTGCATGTAACTATATATGATGATTATAGGAGATAAGATGTAATGAATATGTAATATGCACACTTTTATTAGGATACCACAAAACTCTGAGGCCCTCTCCAAGGTGTTGAATGAACAGTGTGTTTGACCTCTACATTTATAATGTGTTAATGGACCCTTATAATGACTAGGCCCCTGGTAGGTATCAGAACCACCAGCAATATCTCCTTCAAAAAATCTCTGCGGCAACACCTTTTCACACTATGGCAGTGTAGATGCCTAAATTGTCATCCATCCATAACCTGATTCCCCACACCCTAAGTAATATTCACCTTAATTTACACCCTCATCTCTTCAAATCTTCCTTTATCACCACTTAAACATGTATATGTTATCTAGCTGTGCATTACTACCTGGGGATAAATCAATCCCACTGCCTGCCACTATTCTGCTGGCTGATACTCCTAGAACACCTTGTAAATATTTCTGACTGATTTCATCACTATTATATCTCTAAATGTATAATAATATTATTAATTAATTTGGTGTGCATCTCCTGAGAATC
>NW_025059499.1:0-5373 GCF_019279795.1 Protopterus annectens
CTTGAATGGGAAAAGGACCCGTAATGGAAATGGATGGATGGATGTATCAAGCTTCTGGAGGTATTTTTGTGTAGTTTTGAATCAAAAAGTAAGAGTTTTACTGAATAGGCTTAAAATAATCCCTAGTTCTAGAAGTGATGAGATAAGTGTGTGCATGCAATACAAGAGGATATGTCTATTATATGGAATGAATAGTTGTAAAATGAAGCTCACTGTACATACATGATGATTTTTGTCAATTACCCGAGTCAGACTTTAATGTTATAACGACTGCATCCAGTTCAATGTTATCATTTATAAATGCTCTATACATTTGTCTGACTTATGCTCAGATGATTTTTTGTTGTTGTTGTTTATTGTTTAACTGGAGGAACAATAAAGGTGTTTTTTTAAAAAAAATGCTCAAAATATATTTTTAGGACATGAACAGCTAATTTGTTCTGATTATAAGGAGAAACTTATACCAACATTTTGGATGTCCCTGTGTAATGCAGCCATCATTTTTTTTAGTTTCCCCACTGTGGTGTTAGATCCTCTAGTGGTAAGTTTTAGGAATGCACTTTTGAGTAGAACCAGGGTAGATACTGCATTGAACACCAAACAAACATCTCTGCATAATTAAGCTGTAAAAATGGCATATAATGGCAGTTTACAAAATCTTTCTGAGTAGTTTAGATTGTCTGTCTCTGTTATTTTCTAGTAAGGAGGCGTACCTTTTCAAGTTTTTTTCAAGTGGTACACTGATTTCTCTGGCATGACTAGACATATTCTTAAGAACTGGATAGACTGCAGAATATAGGTTCATAGGTTCGTAGGTAGGTAGGTACTAGGCTATCTGCCTGAAGGCATTTATAAGCCTAGCCAGAATGTGTTGGCTTTCGCCGCCCCCTTAGATTAGTTCCCTGTGCCTCTGTCCAGCAGAGCCATTGAAGTGATCCCTGGGGTAAACTTTCTGTTTCCCATCCACTCGTCAAGGTTTCTCTTGAAGAGGGTTAGCGAGGAGCTCTGCCTAATGTAGATTGGAATCTTGTTCCAGAGCATGGGAAGTCTCTGGGACAGGAATCTATCCCTCCAGCACGTCCTATTTATTGTTGTGGTGAGGTTTAGATCCGTGGAGCGTGTGGCTCGAGGGGTTATGGTTTTCTTTAGGTGGAGCATGTCCAGCAATTCTGAGTTAGACATGGCCTTATATGTCAGGCAGAGATCACCGCTGAGTAGGCGGTATGCAACCGAGTACAGCTGGAGTTTCTTCAGTCGAGCTGCAGAGGGCATCTGCTTGAGGCCAGTGATCCTCTTGGTGAGGTACTTCTGTGGTCTTTCCAGTTGTTGCAGGTGTCTTGTAACTTGTTGCAAGTGGCGTTCCCCAGGGCTCAGTCCTAGGACCCCTCCTGTTCGGCATATACTTGTCAGAGGTACAGGCAAGCACAGGAGGACTATGGCTGACCAAGTTTGCAGACGACTGCAAACTAATCACATAGAGTACATTCCAAATGGGGCATTTTACTCTATGATGGGTCTGATGAGTGATGCATAGAGGGGCCCAATGACCTCTTTCGATCTGGATGCAAACCCTTTTGTGATTAGGTGGGCCACATAGAAGGATTTTCTAACCACTTTGGCAATGTGATTATCAAAGGAGAGGTTACTAACTACTTGGGTCCCCAGATCCCTTATTACGTCTTCTGTATTTAGGGGCTACCACCTATGTGGTAGTTTGTGGTACTTTGTTTTTTCCAAAGGGGATGACTATGCACTTTTTGGCATTTAGCTTGAGGCCATGGTTTTGACACCAGGTATCTGTCTCAGTGAGACCCATTTGGAGGATGTCTGTGGCAGCCGGAGAGTCAATTATAGCCCCTAGTTTGCAGTCGTCTGTGAACTTGGTCAGCCATAGTCCTCCTGTGCTTGCCTGTACCTCTGACAAGTATATGCCAAACAGGAGGAGTCCTAGGACTGAGCCCTGGGGAATGCCACTTGTAACCAGTTTAGAGTCAGACTGGCTCATGGCGCACTCTTCATGTGGGTTCTTGTCCATCGGCCAGTTGGCCTTCCATCTCATGGCGGTAGAACATATTCCGGGCTGGTGAAACTGTCTGTAATGCCTGGTGGGGAATGGTGTTGAAAGGCCTTCGCAGTCAGGTAGGATGTGTGGTCACCTATCCCTCTTCTGTAGCCTTGTGCTCAAAGTCCACCGGGTTTAGGAAGGTAGCAGTCTGCCTTAACAAAGCTGAACTGGAGTTCCCTGGGTCCAGTGTTTGGAAGTTTCCAATGTGTATTGGTCATGATGATGCCTCGCCCAGGGTTTCGCAGACCAAGCTAGTGGCGACATCTTAGGGCAATAGTTCGGGGTCCATTGTGGCTCCGCGCTTTATGGGTAGCAGAATAGCCTTTAACAGCTACTCTGTGGGCGTAAACCTATGAGTTTAAACGAATTATTGTTTTAGATGAAGTTAGTTCATCTTTCAGGCTTCGTGTAGAGGCCTTGTCGAGGACTCACTGTCCAGTCCCATTGATGCTGTGTTTTTGGCTTTGGGGAACATTTCTTACGAGTGTCTGTGATTTCAGGGCTGCATTCTTCTGGTATAGTTATGGAAGCCTTTTGGGGATGAAGGGTTGTTGCACTGAACCTGTCTGCCGGGATGTTGGCTGTATCGGTCCGGTCCGATTAGCCCATTTTGTTGCCATTCTGCTTTCTATAGATCTGAAATTTACTTAATTAGATTCTTGTATAGCTAAGAATGCCTTGTGGTTATCTTTTGGAGTCCATAATTTTTCTTTAAGCTAATAACCCCTGGATGATTTTATGAGGCTTCGTGGTTTCTTTGATACTGATGGGATATCTTCCTTCTTGGGATTTTCTTCTCTGTATCTAGTTTCCTCCTTCTGTTAGCCTTAAGCTTGACATGGCGGGGTCTATCAGACTGGTTTCCTTTTCTTGGAGGAGTGAGTCTTGGTTTTGTTTGGGATAGCATGATCCATGCATTCTTGTAGGTGCCCATAGAGTGCATTAGTAAAGGATTTTGCAGCTTGGACAGTGTTATCCTTTAGCATGGGGGCTTTGAAACTTCCCACCTCAGTCTTAAGTAACGTGAAGTTTGCTTTTGAAAAGTTTTTCACGGTGGTTTCTTTGACTGGGGGTGGTGGCGGAATGTGGATATCCAAAGTGATTAGTTTATGGTCAGATCTAACCAGCAAGGGGTTGACCTCTGGTGTGGAACACCGGTCGCCCATGTTGGTGATGACCAGGTCCAATATGTTGTCACCTCTGGTGGGGGTGTTGACCAGTTGATCCAGTACGTTTGAGTTTATAAATTCTAGGGAATATTGGGCAAGGGAGTTTGTACTTGAGTAGTTCTCCCAGTTAATGTTTGGGTAATTGAAATCACCCAATATCAGGGTGTT
The DNA here is from genome assembly GCF_019279795.1 of Protopterus annectens. NCBI lineage: Eukaryota > Metazoa > Chordata > Ceratodontiformes > Protopteridae > Protopterus > Protopterus annectens. The sequence continues at coordinate 3,403 of NW_025059499.1, forward strand.
TGGTAGGACCTTTATGTTTCCCAGTGTTTCCAGGAATGCGGAGTGGGGGTCCTGGGACATGGTGGGTGATCTGTAGCAAGCTATAATTTGAATAGCAGTTTTGCCCATTGTTAGTTGCACGTGGATGATCTCTGAAGCATTGTGCTGTGCCACTAACCTGGATGTGCGGGTATCCTTGATGAATATGGATACTCCCCCGCCTTTTGTATTTTGGTCCAGGTTTTGTGGCCGAAATGTATGGTATGAGTTGTAGCCTGGTAGTGCTGGGGTGCTCTCTGGAGCCTTAAACCAGGTTTCTGTTACTGCACATATATCGATTTTCTCCATACTGAGGAGTGCCTTGAGTGCATGCATTTTGAGGTTTAGACTTCTGGCATTGAGTAGCATTACCCTCAGTTTTTTGTTACTTGTGCTATTTACGGTGGTGGGTTTGTCTTTTGAGCCTTGCCTAAAAAAGGCACTATGGGGGTGGCAAGAGCCTTGGCCAGTATTCGAAAGCCTAAGGGTGACAGGTGCAAGCCATCTCTAGTGAAGCAGTGTGGCTTGTCGAGCATGTCATCCCAGGCTGACTGACACTAGATCCCCTTTGAATGACACAAGAAACTTAGCCAATTGTTGAAATTCATAATTTTTTTCTCTATACCGTGGTATTATTCTTGGTGAGGGCAGGATGCTACTCAGGGTCAGGGTCATACCGGTCTGGGCTACATGATCAGAGAGCTCCTCCATGTCTCTCTTCATGTAGTCCAGGGAGGTACGGCTCAGGTCATTCACACCAACATGGACAATGACAGAGTCATATTTGTACTTGTTCTGGAGTGACCTGAGTGCTTGTGTTATGTGGCAGATCCTGGCACCTGACAGGCAGCTAACAGTAACCTTCTCCTTGTTCAGCCTAGTGAGTGGGACGTCAGTGTGCCTGACTATAGAGTCACCTATTACTAGTGTGTTGGGTATGTTATTTTGCCTTAAGGGCTGTGATTGTGTGGCACACTGGTTTTGTGAAGTATGTGTTTCATGGTTTGTGTTGGGGGGGGGGTGGAGGTTGCTTGGATGTCTGCTTTGGAGGTCTCTGTTGCTTTTGCAGATTTTTATTTAGAGCCTCCGGGTATGTTTTTGTGTTTTTATATGTGTTTTTTGCCGGTGCTGGTGAGACTGGTGGTGTAATGCAAGTAATTCCCTTCTCCTCTTGACTGCCTGGTCCAGTCTTGGGTTGAGAGAGCTTAGCCTCCAGTTTGGCTGTATAATTGCATGTCTTGCAAGTATTAGTGTTTGGTGGAAGTAGGAGAGGGTCGTCTGTGTACATGAGGCAATTGTAACATTGCCTCAAAATGCCCAGATTCACCAGTTGGACTAGAGAGTACACCTGAAACTGCCCTTTGGACATGCCTGGACAGGTACAGTGAACTGTTTTACTGATTGGCTGGTAAGGTCTAATAGAGACCCTTGTCCTTCTCTGCAGTATAGGGGGGGGGGGTCTAGTGCTAAGGTTTATTAGTGCTTGCTATGAGTTTTGAGCAAGTGCCAGTATGAGAAGTTAATGGTTTGAATGCTTAAGTTGAAAGTATGTCTAGTTCCAAGGGAAAAATTGAAGAGTAGACTTTGTGGAGCTGGGAATAGTTATATACTAGCTAACACCGAATGTGTGATAAGAGACCTTGGGACCCAGGAGGACAGTAGTCTCTCCTTTGATAGTCACATCGCCACAGTAGTCAGGAAGTCCTTCTGCACACCTCATCATAAAGGGTTCTCATCCAGGAAAAAGATCATTGTTCCTCTATTGACACTCATTAGACCCATTATAGAGTAAAGCCTTTGAATGTACCTCACAAGACATCTGTAGCCTGGAAGGCCAAGTACCTCAAAGAATTACTGGCCTCAAACAAATGCCCTACACTGACTGCCTCAAACTCAGCTTTACTCCTAGCTATGATCCAAGGTGATTTGCCACTATACTATGTCAAACCCAAT
>NW_025059500.1:0-5000 GCF_019279795.1 Protopterus annectens
CTAGACCAAAAATTGTCATGGAGGCTGCTGGGAGACCTACAGCGACACTAAAGGAGTTGCAGGAATCTCTGGCAAGTACTGTTTGTGTACTACATGTGATAGTCTCCCATATTCTCCAAATGTCTTGCCTATGTGGTAGCATTGGAAGATGGAAGTATTTTCGCACACTAAGCAGCATCCAGGCCTGGCTAAATTCTGAAAAACAATATATCAAGTCTCCCAGAAGCATGTGGGAAAATGTGTTATGGTCTAATGAGACCAAGGTTAAACTTTTTGACCACAGCTCTGAAAGGTTTGTTTGGTGCAATAAAAACACTGCAGATCACCAAAAGAACACCATCCCCATGGTGAAGCATGGTGATGGCAGTGTCCTGCTTTGGGGGTTGCTGTTCATAAGCTGGAACTGGGTTGTTAGCCAAGTTGGAGGGGATTATGAACAATTCCAAATACCACTCTCTTTTGGCCCAAATTCTTCAGGTGTCCACTAGATAGCTGCAGATGAGAAGGAATTCCACCCTTCCAGATGACAATTACCCAAACCATACATCCAAATCAACAAAAGAATGGCATCATCAGAAGACATTCAATGTTCTGGACTGCCCCAGCCAGAACCCACACCTACATTCAATAGAAAATATATGGGATGACCTGAAGATGGCTGTGCACAAGAGATGCCCTTGCAATCTAACAGAGTTGGAGGGCTTTTGCAAGGGAGAAGGTGTAAATATTGCCAAGTCAAGATGTGCCATGCTGATAGATATCTTCCCAAGAAGACTGAATGCTGTAATTAAATCAAAAGGTGCTTTAACAAAGTATTAGTTTAAGGGTGTGCAATGTCATGCAGCCAGCCTATTGCATGCATTTCATTTACTATATGTTACCCCTAACTGATGTATATGCTCTTCAATTGGATTGCATAGGTTGTAGGTCACATTAAAGGTGGGAAATGCTATGGCATGATTTTTGTGGTCTCATGTTATATATCACAAAAACCTGGCATGTTAACAGGGGTGTGTACACTTATTATATCCACTGTAAGCTTAGAAAGTTGTTAGAGTAGCCAGATTTGTTTTAACATATATTTTCCACAGGTTATGAAGTCTGCAACTCAAATTATGTTATTAATTAGTGGCACCAATCCACAGATCATCCCACTAATGTATCAGACAAACACATGATTTTTGAGGAACAGATCAAAAATATGAGCCACACATCTAGACATTCAGTGAAACTCTGTACAGCTGGGAGGTATGCTCTGTAGGAGTTGCCACTGTGTTATACAGGTGAATAGCAATAATGTGTACATGGGTGCAGTGTGTGCTAGGTGAAGGCCCATCACCTACTAACACTACTCACATATCCCAGAGGTGTATATTAGTAGTAACAGTAAGTGGAAAGGGCTGCACTGCATGATGTTGACAGCCTGTCCAGAGTGTGTATGTTGTGGTCTGACTGTGTGTTGTGAATATCATCAGTTTGCTGTTGTAAGGTCTGTGTAATCCCTTTGTGCCAGCTTACATGTATGTGTCTATGTGAGTGTCCACATGTGCATGCGTGTGTGTGTGTGTGTGTGTGTGTGTGTGTGTGTGTGTGTGTGCGTGTGTGTGTCATAACTCCCAACCATACTGAATAATTCAGTTTTTACCAAGTTTTGGGGTCCAAATACTGGGGTGCCACAACTCCCGAGTGGCACCCCTCCGTTTCTGACTTTTTCTCAGCTTTAACTTTTATTTTATTTTTAATTTTTCCTTGTTTTGTCTATTTTGAGCTGACGTCATAACGTGCGTGATGATTTCAGCTCCGTCAGGGCTACCGGCCTGTTGGAATTGAGATCAAAGGCTCCAAATGCACATTTCCAGCTGGTACCTCCATTTCTGACTTTTGCCAGCTTTAACATTTATTTTATTTTTAATTTTTCCTCGTTTTTTATTTTGAGCTGATGTCATCATGTGCGCGATGATGTCAGCTCAGTCAGGGCTATCAGCCTGTTGGAACTGAGATCAAGGGCTCCAAATGCGTTCCCCATGATCTGCGAGCATGAGCGGGTTATTCAAACGAGCGCTTTAGCACTATGGAAACAGTTAGTGAACTGTGCAAGTGGGTTGGAAACAGTTATGATCTGCGAGTGAGTTATGAGCGCTTTAGCACTTTGGAAACAGCTAGTCAATTAAGCTGCACTTGCGAGCAGTTCCCTGTGATGAGTTATTCAAATGGGTGGTTGAAATTGGCTCTGTCTGCAAGGCTCAGCAGTAACCAAAGATCTTTTGTTGGAGCAGATGACGCTTATTATTCTGTGAAGGTAAAATATCATTTTCTTGCTCAGAATGTGCTTATGTGAAGATTTTTTGCTCAGAATGAAGAGTGAGTGTGTGTGTGAAAATGCCCCCAATGTAATATACATGCTGGCTAGAGGTAGTCAGGCTCAAACCCTGTACCTTGGGTACGGGGTAAAAAGAGCCTAAAGTCCCTAGTCACCACCACTTCTGAATGAAAGCCTCATATTTTTGATCTGTTCCTCATAAAGTCTGTTTTTTTTCAGGACTGTGGCAAATCACTGAAGGATTGAATTCACTAAATAATAACAGGCATTTGAATTTCAGACTTCATATTCCTCAGAAACTAAATGGTAACACAAAACCTTTTATTCTAGCATTTTTTTAAGTTTATAAGATCAGTATTTGAAATTTGTCCCTATTTTGGGGCTGTATTCCCTCATTATTGGCTATGTCCAGGTTTTTTGTGCTGAGGTTGAGACTAGCTAGAACTATGGTGAGAAGAAGTGAGAATTGAATTCACTAAATGATAGCCAATTAAGTTTCAGTCTTTTTATCTTTCAGGAAGCTGCTGATTTGGCGTAGTGGTATGTTGCTCTGACTGTAGTGCATCAGGTCCTGGGTTCAAGACTCTGTATTGTGGTAATATAACATTTTATTCTAACAACTTTCCAAAATGTTTGCCCCCCCACCAAAAAAAATGAAATTGAAAATAAGTGCGAATATATACATATATATATATATATATATATATATATATATATATATATATATATATATATATATATATTGTGTGGGTGTGGATGTAGACCTTTATGATGGGCATGTTCTGAATTGGGCAGTTTTTTCATTATTGGTTCATGCATTTTGTTTCATTGCCTACTGGAATAATGTTCAAACAATAAGTTTAAAATGCTCTCTCTCTCTCTAACAAGTGTGCTGTATGATACAAGGAATATAATTTAATCAAGTCAGGAAGGTGTAACAAAGAACACATGTATGTTTCTTGTTTTGTGAGCAAGGGGCCAATGATTTGAAAACAGCCCAAAGTTAATCTTTATCCACCACTGGTCAGATGCATTTTCTTTGGATGTGGTGCGTGGGTTTCAATGCTGTTTTACTGAATGTGAGTTTTAATGGCAGAGAAGTTTTAATGCCAAGTCTATTTCCATTGTGAGACGATATGGCTTTGTTTAGCAGATGTCTTAGTGATTGTGCATTGTGCTACAAAATGTAAAAATAAAATCCAAATAATTATTGTAGAAGTAAAGCAAATGGGGCAAAATAGACAGGTAATGGGACATTGGAACTCTGGTGCATATTTACTTGTCTGTTCTGCAGTTTGCATTTGAAAGTTGGTATCCCACAATTCCACTGGAGTGCACAGGGTTACATAATTATGTATGCAAATTTGATGTTAATCACCATACTTGTTTGTTCCTATTTTTCATGGGTCTTGTCCAGATTTTTGATGTTTCCAGGTTGAGAGGTATGGTGAGTGTGTGTGTGTGTGTGTGTGTGTGTGTGTGTGTGTGTGTGTGTGTGTGTGTGTGTGTGTGTGTGTGTGTGTGTGTGTGTGTGTGTGTGTGTGTATGTACCAGCAAACTTTATAGTGCAGGTATTAATTTACATATGTTGTCTTCCCCTCACCCCTCACAGGTTGACATGGTGGTTGTGGTCCCTCCCACTGAAAATCTGATGTCAGTGTCTCTGAAGACTCTGACCATGATGGTGGTCCTAGTGAGTTACAGGTGTGGTTGTCAGGGGCTGAATCTGTGCCATTGGTTGACATCACACAGTCATACACAATGTCCCCGCACACAGTCACAATACCCACACATACCACATCCCCAGCAGTCACAGATAATGGACAGTTGGTGGTTGGTGGAATGGAACAAGCTAGTGTGGTGACTATGGCAAGTGTGAGTGTAGACACTAGCCATAGCTAGAGTGCATGTGAGGTCCCACACAGGCAGATGAAAAAGGGTGCTGGAAGGATGACTGCTGCCCATCGAGCCGCTGTCAAAAGGGCCACAGCAGGTGTCACCAGACACATGTTTCGGGCTGTCATGGATGCACAGGCACGTAGTGAACACAACACCAGACAAATACTCAGGGTCTTGGATGCAACTCTTCCTGGCTGACGTGACAACATACATTAACTTGTTGAGGCCACACTTTAAAATACTGAGGTCATGAATAGATGGTGGGGTGAGACCTTGGCAATCCTCAACCATGGAATGTCTGCTCTGCAGTGTGTGGTGGGTGACGAATGTCGGCCACATGGACGTAGGTCACCACCAACATCAGCTGAGAGTCTACGTGGCCGTGCACCTTCACAGTCCCGTAGTGGCAGTCCCACCAGCAGTACCGAAGGGCAGATGCTTTCCACACCACAACGGAGCAGGCCATGGTCACGTGGTTCTGGCCAGTCCTGTCAGGGATATGGATCCAGCAGATAGCACTCACCATCAGGGAGTAGTACTGCTTCTGACCTTTGGCCTGGTGGTGCCAGTGAGACCCCTGGCCGGACCAATTCACAACTCCATGGCTAGAGATGGTGAACTGTACACCCTGCCATGTGATCCACAGCTGTCCTGCTTATACCTAATGTGGGGCAACGCATGGCGTGACTGTGTGCATACAAACCACATCACCATCACAGCCAGATCGCCTCAGACACACACACCACCTCTGCATGGCCATTCATAGAACACAACAAAACAC
>NW_025059501.1:0-6246 GCF_019279795.1 Protopterus annectens
ACAGATAACAGAGAATATCCTAGTAGCCTGGTGGATGCACTAATTCAAGAAGTGTCTAATAAGAGACTGAATGGCCATTTAAACCCATTTTAGATAAGCCTAAGTATATCTGTAATGTCAACAGCCCAAAAATAATAGTGTATTTAACTTACAGCATGAACAGGATTGTGTATCATACAACAATTCTGATTTTTCTAAAGCTCTGGTTATCACTTATACACAGGACCATAATATAATAAGGGATGTGTTTGTAAAAAATTGGTGTATCTTGTTAGAAGACCCTTACATCAGAAGTCATATGAATGAAAAACCCAAAATAGTTTACTGGTGAGGCAAGAGCTTTAAAGACATTTTCAAACAGGTAACCCAGATGCCTGTTCAGTTAAACTTAGGTATGACAAGATGTGGGGCATGTCATTGGTGCCATAACGTGAATATTGGTGATAACCTTAGAAATACAAGGTTGTTCTTGAAAGGTAAATACAACTGCAATTCGAAAGCAGTTGTTTATTTAGCAGTGTGCAATTCATGTTCAGTATTTTACACTGGAAAAACAGAGAGACGTTTGTCTCAAAGAATATATGAACATGAATATGGCATAAAGAAAAATAAATTAAATAATGCCTTAGCAAAGCATATTTATGAATTTAATAATCACCATTTTTCTTTTATGGTCATTGACCATATAAATATTGAAGACAAGAAACCATGGGGGGGGGGGGGGTGCAGTTAGAGCTTAAAAAATTAAAATGGCAAATTAGAGTACAGGCAGATAATTGGCCTGGAATTGATGAGTGTAGCTCTATAGCACCAGTTTTAAAACTGAAAGCTCTGAAAAGAAAGAAAATTAACTGACCAGGCTGCATTTTATATACATATACATATATATATATATATATATATATATATATATATATATATATATATCACAAAGTGCAGGGTTTGAGCCCTTGCAAGGGATAATTGGCTAGGCTTGCAAGGGCAGTTAGCTTAGTACTAATCTATGAAACTATATATGTATATATATTTGTACATATTTTTATATTTAAATGTATATGATATATATAATAATATTTATAATATTTATGATATATATATAGCAAGCATATTTCAGTGTAATCTTTGTGTATATTTTTAGGGGAGATTTTAATATATTCATTGCTGTACTTACATAAATATGTCAATCACAATATGGGTCCAATGAAAGAAGAAGTGGCAGTATAAAAGGATGTGATGTAATATTTTTAAATGTCTGATGAAGTTTAACCTAGTTTTAAATTAAAGTGCTAACCGTGTTTTATTTCTGTTAATAAAGTGATTTTGAATCAACTGCTGGGATCATGTTTTACAGCTGTGGAAGCTTAGATTCATTTGGCATTTATTTAGTTTGAAATTGCAAACCTGCTAGAAGAAAGGTTTGGCGAAAATTTCACCTCCTATAAATTACCACAAACCATGTCTTCAGCATCACTTCTTCCCTGCATTTCCAAAGAACAAAAAAGCGCGGCTTTTCAGCACTCCTGTGGATCCCTAGTGATATTTGCATTGCTTACTGTACTCATTTCCTTGTTTCATTTAAAAAGAAAGTACTGTTTGTCATTTTGCATTTAAGTTACCTGTAACACATTGCATTTAGTTACCTGGTACTTGCTCACTAAAGGCACTTCTCACAAAGCAATTATATAAGAGCACTAAAAATTAAAGCACTACACTCTCACAAAGTCCTCTTGAGTACCGTGTTCCCATTTGCTTTTTTTTTAAATTAAAGGAAATTTCCCAATACTATTCTAGTATGTAAAGGTCAGTTGTCAATCTTCTCTCCAGTCCAGGTGAATCTGGGAATCTTGAGGCAATGTTACAACTGCCTCATACAAACAACCCTCCCTCCCAAAAAATTTCCCAACACATGTGAGATGCATCCATATAGTCAAACTGGAGGCTAAGCTCTCTCAACTCAGTACTGTAACAGTCAGGGGGAAAGAAAACCACCTACAATTCCAGTCTCATAGACCTACCACGACAGGAAACCAAAAAATAAACACAAAAAAACATACTGAGGCTCTAAATAACATCTGCAAGCAGTAGAGACCTCCAAAGCAGACACCAAAGAAAGCTACCCAAAAACAAAACATCAACACATAGCTCACAAAGCCAGTGTCCAAACAGTCACAGCCCTTAAGGCTAAACAACACATCTGATACACTTGTAATAGTTGACTCTATCATCAGGCACACTCGACCAGGCTGAAAAAAGGTCACGTGAGCTGCCTGTCAGTGCTAGGATCTCCAGATAAAAAGCACTCAGGTCACTCCAAGGCAAGTACAAATATGACCCGTCATTGTCCATGCTGGTTTAATGACCTGAGATGTACCTCCCTATTCATGAAAGAGACATAGGAGCTCTCGAGCATGTGGCCCAGGCCGGTATGACCCTGACTTTGAGTAGCATCTTATCACAAGAATGATGCCCTATGAAGACAGATGATCAATTTCAACAACTGGCTTAAGTTTTGGGTTCATTCAAAGGGGATCAATCCTGTCAGCCTGGGATGACATGCTAAACGATGCTTATAGGGTTGCACCTGTCACCCCGGGGTTGGATATTCAAAGGCTCTTGCTACCACATAGTGCCTTTAGGCAAGGCTCAAAAGACAAACCCACATCCATAGGTATCAAAAGGGGATAAGAAACTAAGAGTAATGCTACTCAACGCCAGAAGTCTAAACCTCAAGATGCATGCACTTGAAACTGTCCTTAGCATGGAGAACATCATATCTGTGCAGAAACAGAAACCTGGTTCAAGGCTCGAGACGCCAGCACTACCAGGTTATACCTCATACCATGCTTTTGGCCCCAAAACTTGGACCACCACAAAGGGGGAAAGGTATAATTTCTAAAAGATACCCACACCTCCAGGTTGGTACAGCATGAAGCATCAGAGACTATCCATGTGCAACTAACAGTGGGTAAAACTGCCTTCAAGTTTACAGCCTGCTACAGACACCCCCCAAACCCCAGGAACCCCTTTGTGTTCCTGAGAACACTGGAAAATATGAAGGTCTCCCCAAACACCATTATATTGGGCAACTTCAACTCCCCAAAACATGACTGGGAGCATTACTCTAGCTCCAACACCTAGCCCAAAGGTTCCTAGAATTTATAAACTCAAATGCTATGGAACAACTTGTTACCACTCCCACAAGAGGGCATACTGGACCTGATCATCACCAACATGGGGACTCTATGCCAGACCAAGTGTATCCCCCACTGGTAAGATCAGACCATAAACTAATCTCACTGGATATTCACATCCCGACACCACCTCCAGAAAACCACAGTGAAAAACTTCTCTAAAGCAAATTTCCCCTCCTCAAAACCGAGGTGGAATCCTTCAAAGCCCCCGGGCCCGTGGAAAATACGGCCCAGACCAGAATCCTTTATAAATGCATTCTATGAACACCCGGAATGCATGGATCAGTGATCCCAAATAAAACCAAGACCAATCCTCCAAAGGCAGACTCCTGTCTGGTGGACCCCAGCCATAAACAAACTATACAATAGAAGGAGGAAGCTACTAAATGATAGAGCAAAATTCCAAAAGGGAAGGCATCCTGATCAGTATTAGCAAAAACTTGGGGACTCATAAAAGTCTAAGGCCCAGAGAAAAATTGCACAGGGCACTAAGGATAATCACAAGGCTTTCTTTAGTTATGTTAGGAACCTGGGTGGTAATTCCCAGATATGCTCAGAATTAGTCCAAAATGACAAAATACACAATCCACAGACATTGCCAACATCCTAGCTGACAGGTTCAGCAAACTTCCACAAAGGGCAAATATCTATCCCAGCAGAGTGCTGCCCCTGACATCTCAGATGCTCAGGTAAGAGCCCTTCCAAAGCAAAAACACAGCATCAGTGGGACTAGACAGTGTCCCGGCTGCATCCTACATGAATTCCAAGAAGAGCTAAACCCAAACATAAAACTACTGTTCAATCTCAGCCTTACTACAGGATATGTGCCCAAAGAGTGGCTCAGCAACAGTGGTCCCTCTCCACAAAGGTGGTGCCTCAACAGATCCTGGAAACTATCGCCCCCTAAGCCTGACTAGCTTGGTCTGCAAAGCTATGGAAAGGATCATCATGGACCTCATAAATGAAGATATTGGGGACCTACAGACACTGGATCCTACCCAGTTTGGCTTTGTTAAGGGCAGATCCTGCCTCTTAAACCTGGTTGATTTCTTTGAAACAGTCACCAAGGCCATTGACGAGGGGAAGGTGGTCCACACAGCCTACCTGGACCTCGCAAAAGCCTTCGATACAATACCCCACTCGGGCATTATAGATAAGCTCACCAGCTTAAATATAAACCCCTATGTCACTAGATGGGTTGCAAACTGGCTCAAGGACAGAACCCACATAGTTAGAATTGCTGGAGCCATGTCAGACTCCAAACCAGTTACTAGTGGCGTCCCACAAGGCTCAGTCCTGGGACCTCTCTTGTTTGGTATATATTTCTCAGAGGTACAGGCCAACATGGAAGCACTGTGGCTGACCAAGTTCGCTGATGACTGCAAACTTGGTGCCATAATTGACTCTCCAGCCGACACAAGCATCCTCCAAAAGGGCCTCATAGAAACAGACAACTGGTGCCAGAGCCATGGCCTCAAGCTAAACGCCAAAAAGTGTATAGTCATCCCCTTTGGCAAAAACAAAGTGCCCACAAATTACCACATAGGTGGTAATCCGTTAAGTACAGAAGAAGTAATTAGGGACCTGGGGACCCAAGTTGATAGCAATCTCTCATTTGACAACAACGTGGCCAAAGTGGTTAGAAAAACATTTTATATAGCCCACCTAATCATGAAGGGATTCACATCTAGATCAGGGCCTCTTTACTCATCCCTCATCAGGCCCATAATTGAGTACAATGCCCCTTTTGGGATGTATCTTACCAGACACCTGCAGCAACTGAAAAGACCCCAAAAGTACCTCACCAAGAGGATTAAAGGGCTCAAACAGACGCCTGCTCAGAGGCGATCTGTGCCTGACGTATAAAGCCATGTCCAACCCGGATTTAATGGACATGCTGCAGCTCAGAAAATCCAAATCCTATCGAGCTACATGCTCGAGAGACTTGAACCTCAGCACTGAAATAAATAGGACATGCTGGAGGGATAGATTCATAATCCAGAGGCTCCCTTCACTCTGGAATAAAATCCCAGTCCAGGTTAGGCAGAGTCCCTCATTGACTCTCTTCAAGAGGAATCTTGATGAGTGGATGGGAGATCGTAGGTTTACCCCTGGTATCACTTCTTTGTCATTGTTAGACAGAGGCACAGTATACTAACCTCAAAAAAGGGCATAGCAAAATTAATTTAAAATGGGTGGCGAAAGCCAAACACATTCTGGCTAGGCTTATAAATGCCCTAGGGCAGATAGCCTAGTATGAACCTATGAACCTATAATCAATGGTCTCTCCAATACTAAGAACACAGCCTCCACAGGACCAGATGGCAGTCAGGGCTGCATTCTTAATGTTCTTAAATAAGAGATAGCTACTCCACTAGGCACTCTGTTCAACCACAGTCTGAATACTGGCTTTGGCCCCACTGAATGGAAAACACTGACTGTTATCCCCCTTCACAAGGGCAGCTTGGCAACAGACTCAGGTAACTATAGACCCATAAGTTTAACCAGCGTCATCTGTAAGCCAATGGAACAAATCATCATGGATTATAAAAGCCCAAACTCACTTGCACAAATGTTCCTGAACTTGGTTAACTCAGATTGAGTGGTACAGTGGTACAGTGGTTAACACTGTCACATCACAGCAAGAGGTTTTCCAGTTCAATTCTCGGCTGGGGTGAATTCTGTGTGGAGTCCATATGTCCTCCTTACATTCATGTGGGTTTGCTCTGCATTCTCTAGTTTCCTCCCACATTCCAAAGACATGCATCTGGAGTGTTTCTCCCCAGGCCTCTGCTGAAAATAGGCTCTGTCCTAGTTGGACTTTCCCAGTCAGCAAATGCTAACTAAATAAATAAATAAAAGAAAATCTCATAAATAAAGATATACACGACCTTCAAACCCTAGATCTGGCCCAGTTCAGTTTTGTCAAGGTCAGGTCATGCCTGCAAAATGTGGTGAACTTCATCTGGAATGTGACCAGATCCATAGACAAAGGCAAAGCTGTGCACACAGCCTATGATAACTTGGCCAAGGCCTGTACATAATCACACATTCA
>NW_025059502.1:0-5482 GCF_019279795.1 Protopterus annectens
CACATGCACACATGCACTGCGTAATGCAGTACACATGCAAAATGTGGCTGACACATGCCCCACATGCACACATGGAAAATACAGGGGTCACACATGGCACACATGACACATGTCCCCGTGGACACAGGCACACTGCACAAAATGCACCCCATGCAAAATGGGAAAGGCACATCTGCACACATGCACACCCTGCAGTATACACACAGAGCACTACTGAGTTACACTACTGTTACTAGCACTATCAGGACTATTATAGGTATTGGTAAACACACTCACCAGAATGGATGGCCTGCCTTGCTGAAACCCCCAGGGACCTGCAAAAATGATGAGATTAATGTCAGTGGGCACAACTGTGCCATTGATATGCATATGATACAGTGCAGTAGTACACCAGTTGCCTTTCACTCAGCTGCTGATATTGCCAGTATCACACATGCACAATTACATACTATGATGACAGATACATACCACGGACACACCTTACACATGCATAAACTAACAGTGTACAGAACAGTCAAGTGTACGTATGGCATATTACCTGCAGGCTCCATGTCGTGCTGCTGTGGGGATCCAGCCTCCATCATGATGCAGGTGTACTGCTGTTGCTGTTCCGGGGCTGGAGCCACATCACTTAGGAGTACCCCCTCCAGACAGGTGAGGGGGATGTGTCCACCCACCTCCTGTGGCAACCTGTTGCCTGTGGATATCTGATGCGCTGATGGACACTTCTGATTAAATCACTGCAGTGATGTCATACCTGCTCATATGTCCTATTATGTGCCAATATCATTTACCCTGGACAAGGTCTTGCCACAGTGCAGCCCTCTCCTGCTGATTCTGACAGGTGCGGAAAACAGGATGTCATACTCCGCACCAGGCTCTGGTGTATCTCCTCATTTTCCCCTGCAGAGTAGGCAGGATTATGCTGATCCCCTCTCCTGGAAGAGAACACAAACAGGATATCAGCAGACTATGTCAGCAATATATGGCACACATACTATACATGATACTCATGTGTTTATATACTACTACTCCCATATGTTGCATGTGTGTGTGTTCGTGGTGGATACACAAGTACATGGCCAGATATCAGTGCTCAGCCAACACCTGTGCAACAATACCTGCCACATTCCACACAACATAGTAGCATGCCCCATCGGTCAGCCCCACTGACAGGTCCAATGCACAACCTCACTCTGGGGGGTTTAGCCCAAGGTACTGTATGTGGGGCGCCATCCACTAGTGTGATTTGGACACAAGTTACTCGGCCTGGATTAAATATCCCACCACCACCACCAGCACAGTAGACTACTTTGATATGTATGTGATTAGACAGTTATTCACTTGTTAGGACTGAGATGGTATCCATGCAGCACACTGGGCCAGTGGAAGCCACAACCCAACTGCTGACCCCTTTGCAAATGCTTACCACGGACATGCCACAGATTGCATGGAACTTGCACACACATTTCTAACCCAGACCCTATGCACAAGGTTAGGCATCCTGTCCGGTGGATCCCAGACAGAGGCAGATTGTATAACAATAGCAGGAGGCTACTGCAGGACAGAGCAGATTCACATTAAGGGAAGGCATCTGTGGTCAGCACTGGTACTACACGGTCCCTCATAACATGCCAGGCCTACTCTGGGAGGAAATGGCCACAAACACTATGGATAACCACAAGGCCTTCTTCAGTTATGTTACACATATGGCCCAAATACCTAAGATATGGTCTGTGTTAATACACACGTACTTAAAATTCACCAAAAAAACAGATACTGGCAACAGTCTTGCAGACAGGTTGTCTATCCCCCTCCTTCTCCCCACCAGTTGAAATAGTTATCACAGCTGTATGTAACCTCCCTATCATCTCACATGTCCAGGTGAGGCCGCCCTCAGCAAGCAGAACACACAGCATCACTGTGACCTCATGGTATCCCTGGATGTGTGCTACCTGCACTCAAGAGGACATACAACCGCATATAAGACTGATAATTTATCTTGGCATACAGGATGTGTACCTGGACAGTGGCATACAGCAACAGTGGTCCCACACCACTAAGGAGGCACCTCGACTGACCCTGGGAACTACCACATCATATGCATAACTGGCCTGGTCTGCTAAGCTATGGAATTATGCAGTATGGGATGCATATGTAGTGATATCAGGTACCTGCAGACACTTGTTCCCAGCCAGTGTGCCTTTGTGATGGGCTGATCCTGCCTTTTGAACCTGGCTGACCTTTCAAAGCAGTCACTACAGCCATTGCTGGGGGCACCTACAGACAACTGCTGTCAGGCTCATGACCTAGCACTGATTGTCATGTAATGTATAGTCACCTCCTTTTGGTGGAACTACTACAAAAAATATCACATGGACATACCTATCATACAGACCTATGACACATTTGGAGGGTTCACAGTATGCACACTTTAACCTGCTACTTTGCATTACCTGTGTTTGTTGCAGCTGGTTGCGTTACCACTGCTTCTGATTCCTGCTGCTACTGTCACTGCTGACAGCTTAGAGTCACAGTGTGTAGCGTGTTTTTGTTTTTTTTTTGTTTTTTTTTTTCTCTATCTCTTGGTTTATCATTCTCCCTCTGTCTGCTTCCAGACAGTGCAATGAATGTATTGCATGTGTGGAGTGTTAGCAGAGGATGCTTTTGTAGGTATCTGCATAGGTCCATGTGATGGCCTCTGCACCAATTGTAAGCCAGCATTTGCTAATTGCATACAGCCAGTTGTGTACTGATTGCAGTTCTCACTGTGATTTCACGACAGTGCTATAAAAGGGTATGTGAGATAGGCATTGCCCTTTCAGATTGTAAGGGCGAGGACCATGCTGGTATGCTGTGGACACTGTTCTGTGAGTGTAAAAGTTAGTATCTCTCTCATGATTCAGGCTGTGTTGTAGATTCACATTTCTCCATTCCTCTCTCCTGTTCCCTGTAGTAATTGTGTATGCACAATGACACCTACAAGTATATAGATATATATTTTATATATATATATATATATATATATATATATATATATATGTAAATATACATACATTTATATATGTACATTAACTGACATTATTACCTACAAACTACCAACTAGCATGGCTGTTTCTGTTCACACACTACTATTATGGGAATCCAGTAGTTTTGACAGTAATTCTAAATGACATGCTTTGGGTACTACACATCCTATATTCCCCTTTTCATTCATCCCTACTATTACATGTTATTTATTTTAGCACAATGTTCTTGTATAAGAGTCATGGCTTAGTGGTAGGTCATACAGACTACTGTTTCCAAGGTCCTGGGTTTTTGGGGCTGACAGTGGGATTTTATTTTGCTTTTGAACTGAGTACAGGACCTGTCAATCAAAGTGACTAAGGCACTTTTAAGCAGTTGTAACTGGGTTAGGGTGGTTTTCTTGAGCTCACGCATCTGGCGGTTAGTTCCACACCGCTTACAACGCTTAACAGTGCTTACTCCCACACGCTATTTTCTTTGAAAGAAATGAAAATGGGGAGACAGGAAAGTGGTGAAAAAAGGGGGCACAAAGAGGGTAAGACAGTAGGGAAACAAGCTTGGGATTTGGGAGGGATGTAGGTGGCCCATAGCTGCCCATTTCTTCATCAGCATTTTCAGGTAGAGTGGTATGTCAGGTGAAGGAAGTGTAAACTGGGGAGGTAGGTTGGGGAGGTAAACAGACAAGACAAACAAAATGCATACAGGCGTGTATGACATGTGTGGGGGTTACACAATTGGGGGGAGGTTTGGATATCCAGAGCCCACAGATGGCAACAGTGGAACTGATATCCCCACCCATAGGCAGTTGCCACTGTTCCTTCACAGCCCAGGAGGGGGCTGTGCTGGGGGCTATGTAGGCGGGGCAACAGGCATGCCCGTAAGCTGTGCCACCCAGGCCTCAAGTTGGCATGGGGGCTGGGGAAACAGAGCCCCACTCCCCCCACCACAGCCCGGGGCTATGGGGGGTGAGGGGTGGTTCTCCCCCGGCCACACTTGCAGGGGGGGGAGGGCCCCCACCCCCTGCAGCGCTCCCACCCGGGGTGGAAAGGGCCACCGGAGGAGGGCCCAGACTGGGCACTGTGCCAGGTGCACTCGCCAGCTGAGGTGGGAGAGGTGGGTCGCGGGAAACCCCGCCTTCCCTGTCATCCTATGTTTTGCATTATGTCATGACAGTTTGGGTTAGTGACATATAATACCATTCACAATTAGTTGTAACAGCATGCATTAGTATTCCCATTAACCAAACACCCAGATATTCACACCATTGAACAGGGAGCATAACACATGCATAATTTGAACAGCAATACACAAACAACATGCAGGGTTGATTGATGGCAACAGGCCATCAGGTTTGGATGTATGAACAGGGCAGATGCATCAACGGACGTGCAAATATATATGACCCAACAGGACAAATGTCCAGGGTGTTAATTGTGATTGCACATACCATTTTCAGTGGAATGGGTTATATGTGGTTATAGGGTGGGGTGAAGAAAAAAAACCAATACAATCTTCATTTCTAATAGCTGCACATATATACACACTATTGTTCTAACTACAGTTTCCTATATGATAACTATTTTAACTTGGTGATAGGACTGTTACTGCAACATCAATATACATTTTATTGTTCTTCATACACATTCATATCTAGCTTTGTTCAGCTACATCATCCCGCTACATTTGCTTTATATAGCTGTAGACAAGTGTGGATGTTTGGTATATCAGACAATCATACTATCTGCATATTGCAGACTGAGAGCAACATATCCAGATTTTGGGATACACATTCCAGATGCAGCAACACTTTGAACAGATTTGCTGTTTGGTTTTGATTCTCACATGCATTTCATTCTGTTTTACTGCAGTATACTTTATTCAGGGGGTTTTTACTACTGTATTGCTGGATTTTTATTTTATATTCTTTCACTTTCCTACTTTTTTCATTTTTTGCTGATTAACACTACTGTTCTAACTAAGTTTCCAAAAGATAAATACTTCAACTTGGTGATAATGTTACTGATCAATATACATTTTTTTGTTCTTCATAAAATTCATATCTACTTTGTTCATCATTCCCGCTACATTTGTTTTTATTATAGACAGGGGGATTTTTTTTCAGACAATCAATTCTGCATATTCAGACTGAAAATCAGATTTTGGGATAAAATTAAAACCAAACTTTTAACAGATTTTGTTTGGTTTATTTCCCGCCCTTCTGTATGCAAAACTTTTTCATTTTACTCTGTATTGCTGGATTCATGACACTTTCTAATTCCCATTTTCATTTTACTATTTTCAAGGAAAATTTTGGTTACTTTGCTTTTTTTCCCTTTAAAAAAATTTTTAATTTTTACATGTTTTTACCTGGGGTTTTTTGTTTTTTAAACAATTTTTCCGCAGGGGCCCTTTTCCAAAATTCCCCTTTCCCTGTTTTCCCCCTTTTTTTTTTCAA
>NW_025059503.1:0-4407 GCF_019279795.1 Protopterus annectens
AAAAAAAACCCAAAAAAATAAATTTAAAAAAAAAAGAACAAAATAATTTAAATGAAAATAAATGAAATTTTAAAAATCAAAAAAAAAAAAAGAAAAATTTTAAGAAAAAACCCCTTAAAATAAAAAAATTAAAAAAAATTTAAAAAACTAAAAAAAAAAAAACAAAAAAATAATAAAAAGAAAAAAGTTTAAAACAAAAACAAAAAAAACTTAAAAATAAAATTTAAAATTAAAAAAAAAAGCTTTAAAATGAAATAGAATAATTTTTAAAAAAAAATAAAAAAACTTTAAAAAAAGGAAAAAAAGTTTAAAAATAAATTTAAAACCCCTTTGGAAACAAAAACCCCCTTTTTTAGAAGGGTTTAAAAAATTTAAAAAAAAAACCCTTTAAAAGGTTTTTTTAAAAAATAAAAAATCAAGCCTTTATTCCCCAAAAAAAGCCCGGGGTTTTTCCAAAAAAGGGAAATAAAAAATTTCCCCAAAAAACTCAAAAAATGGGGAAAAAACCAAAAAAAAAGAAAGAAAAAAGAAAAACTTTAGAAAAAAAACAAAAAAAAAAAGCCCTTTGAAGCATTTCAAAAGAAAAATTTTTAAAAAAAAAAAACAAAAAAAAACCCCGAGAAAAAATTTTAAAAAAAAAAAACAAATTAAAAATAAATTTTTAACCAAAAAAAAAAAAAAAAAAAACAAAACAAAAACCACAAAAAAAAAAAAAAGGAATTTAAAAATCAAAAAAAAATTTTTAAAGAAAAAAAATAAAAAATTTTAAAAAAAAAAAATAAAAGGAAAAAAAAAAAATTTTAAAAAAAAAAAAAATTTAAAAAAAAAAAATGCAAATTAAAAAATAAGTTTGAAAAAAAACTTTTGAATTTAAAAAAATTGAAGAAAAATAAATTTCTAAAAAATTTAAAAAGAAAAATAAATAGGTGGTTAAAAAAAAAAAATTTTTTCCAAAAAAGGAAAAAAAAAATTTTCCCCCTAAAAAACAAACCCCCTTAAAAAGGGGAAAAAAAAAAAAAATAAGAAAAAAACAGGCCCCCAAAAAACCCCCTAACAAAAAAACCTTTAAAAATAAAAAAGAAAAAAATTTAAAAAAAGCGAAAAAAAAAAAAAAAACAAAATTTTTAAAAAACTTTCAAATTTGATAAAAAAAAAAAAAAGAAAAACCAAGAAAATTTAAATTAAAAAAAAAAAATAAAAATTTTGAAAAAATAAAATCATTTTTACGAAACCCAAAGAAATAAACAAAAGAAAACCTTTAAAATTTTAAAAAAGAAAAACAATTAAATAAAAAAGTTTTTAGAATAAAACAAAAAAAAGAAAAAAGTACATAAATGCAGTGAAACAATAAAAACTTTATAACAGTGCAAAATTTAAAAGATCAACTGTATAGCACAATTTTAAAATTTAGAAGTGCAGTTCAGTGAAATAAGTGTAAGAAATAACTTATCCTGCTCTTGGAATCTTAAGGAATTTTTTCAGTAATAAAAAACAATCCCCCAGCCTGAGCAATACAAGCACAACCCAAGACACAGGGTTTATATACCAGTAAGGATGGAAGAGTTAGAAGATCAAATTACTACTCAGCCCCTGCTATTACCAATCACTCGTACTACAGAAGGTCAGGAGGCCTTGTTACTCTAATAATAATGAAGACAGACTATCAGCAGAAAATGGCTGCCAAAACACAGGAACTCAAAAAAACTACCCGCCTAGTCAACACCAGGCCACTATCAAGTTTATGCCACCTGAGCTGAACACAGAAACCTCATTTAAAAGCATAGAAAAAAACCCACAAAGAGAAAATACAAGTCTCAGTATAAAAAGCAGTTTACAATTTAGTAATTTTAAAAAAAAATGCAATTATAGGAATGCACATTACATTTCCTAGCTGTAGCCACTAAATGAAAGTTTAAACAGATCAAGGAGCAAGCAGACTCTATAGAATGCTTATAACTGTAAACAGACAATTATAGTTAATTTCAGTTCCTGGAGAACTCAGAAACCTCAAAAATCAAAATGCACAGAAAAAAGCCCCCAAACAGAAAATACAACTCTCAGTATGAAAAAGCAGTTTCAGTTAAGTAATTCAGAAACATGCAATTAGAGTAATGAAACAGTATCTAGCAATGAAAAAAAGCAGTTAAAAAAGTATAAAACAGTACATAAATGCAGTGAAACAATGAAAAACTTTTTTATAACAATTATAAGCATTTCAGAAGTGCAGTTCAGTGAAATAAGTGTAAGAAATAACTTATCCTGCTCTTGGAATCTTAAGGAATTTCCCAGTTTCAGTAATGAAAACCCCAACCTGACAATACAAGCACAACCTTTTAAGACACAGGGTTTATATACCGTAAGGATGGAAGAGTTAAAAATCAAATTACTACTCAGCCCTCTTTACCCAATCACTTCTACAGAAGGTCAGGAGGCCTTGTTATTCTAAGAAGACAAACAGCAGAAAATGGCTGCCAGAAACACAGGAAACTCAAACAAAACTAAACCTGACAACAGGCCTCTATCAAGATTATGCCACCTGAGCAGAACACAGAAACCTCATTTAAAAGCATAGAAAGAAACAAAGAGAAAATACAAGTCTCAGTATGAAAAAGCAGTTTACAAACCCCCAAAAGAAAATCCAACCCCAGAGAAAACAGAAAAAATTTAAAAATTAAAAAAAACCCCAAAAGAATAAAACTATTAAAACCAGTTTACCAATAAATAAATTTTTAAAATCAAAAGAAGCAACCCAAATTTAACTGTAAAAAAACAAATGAAAAAAACATTAAAGGCAGCTTAGAACTTAAAACTCAAAAAAAAAATGAAGAAAACTAACATCCAAAAAAAAAATAAAACCTCAAAATAAAAGCAAGAAAATTAAGTAAAACAGAAAATCAATTAGTAAAGAAACAGTTTAGAAGAAAAAACAGTTAAAAAAGATAAACAGTAAAAACAGTAAACAATGAAAAAGCTTTTTAAAAAAGTAAAAAAGTAATAAATGATAAACAATTAAAGCTTTAAACAGTTCAAAATAATGTAAAAATAACTTATTGCCAATTTAAGGAAATTTTAATTAGTTTCAGAATAATAAATAAAACCTGCCCAAAAAGCAATTTCCACGGGGTTTTTATAAATAAATAAAGTTAGAAACAAAACACCCCCCCTTTACCCCAACACTTTTATACAGAAGGTAGGAGGGTTAAATTTTAATAATAATAAGCCTATACAAAAAACTCCCGAAGCAGGAAACTTTAAAAAAAAAAATAGAAACAGGTCTATCAAGAAAATGGCCCCGACAGAAACAAAACCTCATTTTAAAAACCTAGAAAAGGCCCACAAAAAACACCCCAGAAAAAAACATTTAAAAGTAATAAAAAACCCCAAAAGAATACATATTCAGTTCAGCTTACACTAATAAATTTTAAAAATCAAAAGAAGCAACCATAATTTTAACTGTAAAAACAAATGAAAATTTTTTTAAACAGTCCAGCGAAAAAGAAAATTTAAAAAAAAACAAGAAAAGCTTTACAGGCACTAAAACAGAAAAACAACTCAATAAAAAGCACAGAAAATCAGTACATCAAAAGAAAAACAATTTTAGAATGAAAAACAGTTAAAAAGTTAAAACAGTAAAAATGCAATTAAAATAAAAAGTTTAAAAGAAAAAAGTAAAACAATAAGCAAATTATAAACAATTTTAAAAATTATTCAGTGAAAAAATGTAAAAATAACTTATCCCTTTAAACTTAAGAATTTTATTAGTTTAAAAAATGAAAAAATACACCTGACTCGGAAACTTTAAGGAACCTTTTTTTCCCGTAAGGGGGAAAAAATTAAGTCAAATACACCAACCCCTTTTTTTAAACAAATTTTTATACAGAAGGAGGAAGTTGACTCAATAATAATAACCCCAAATATCACAAAAAGGTCCAGGAACCGACTCCAAAACTAAGCAGAACAGGCCCCATCAAGAATGACCCGACAGAACACAGAAACTCATTTTAAAAAATAGAAGAACCCCCCAAAAAAAAAATACAAGCTCATATGAAAAGCATTTACAATTTTGTAAAAAAAACAATTATAGTAATGCACTATTACAGTTCTAGCTGTAGCCACAAAGAAATTTTAAAAAATCAAAGAAGAAACCTTAAATTTAATTAACAGCAATTATAGTAATGCAACTATTATCAAATTAGAGAAACCCCAAAATAAAATAAAAGTCAATAAGCATCAAAACGAAATAAACTTATTAAAAGCATTAAGTTAAGAATTCAGTCATGCATTAGAAACAGTATCTAAATGAAAATATTAAAAGATAAAACAGCAAAATCATAAAATAAAAACTTATAAAAGTAAAATAGTAACAATGATGAAATCATAAGCATAAAATTAAAAAAAAGCTTCTAT
>NW_025059504.1:0-4822 GCF_019279795.1 Protopterus annectens
ATCCTTTTCTCATAGAACCTGTTCCCCTTTGGAATGTAAATTTCATTGTGGAGAAACTAAAGTTGTTCCATTTGAATAATTAGATGCTGATCTCAAATATTTGTCTTAAACACTTTGTTGCAGCAGTTGCATCAGCTAGAAATGTTTGAGAATTGAAGGATCTAAGTCCTTATTTCATGACTGTTGTGTATGTTGGAAATTAATTTTATTTTCATGACCAAACATGTTATAGAAATTGACCTTTATCATTATATCAACGGCTGTATTTTTGCAGTATTTTAACATTACTGAAGCAGATAAAATGGAGCTCTATTTCTAGAGAGTTATGACAGACATTTGATACAAGAATACAAATGAATCATTCCCCAAGGAAATATTGAAATAGTATTTCAGAACACAAGGCGAAGAAAAAGCATAATAGGGATAGGGATAGTAGACCTATGATGCCGAAGAGACAGACTAATAAGATTAATGTGGTCCTGAAATATACCAATGACATTAATGCTATCAAGAATAGTGAACAAACATTGGAATATCTTAACTGTAGTTGATGAAACCAGGACTATAGTAGGTGATAGACCAGGGATGTTCTTCGTTCCACATTGCTGCAGTCCTTACTATTGGGTAGTCCGCTGTCCAGTCGGCCCGAATACCAGAGTATATGGCTGACGTCGGTCAGGGCATTAGACTGCCGTCAGACCGGCAGGGTACTAATGCGCATGACCGACGTCATATCCTCAGTCTTTTTTGCCGCATGGTCCGATGCAGAAGCAGTTTTGCGAGTGCAGGTTGGCGTTCTGAAATATTTCCGAAACCGGATTTTCAGACCGAATCAGAGTTGGCTAAGTACCCCGTTGGGGAACATTTTGGTTTTTTCTTGCCTCAGTATTTAACCGGATGTCAGAAAAAGTGAATAACTGTATTTCTTGTGGGAAACAGATACCTCATAGGGATTACCATACTTTGTGTATACCTTGTTTAGGGCCTGAGCACGACGTTGTTGGATGCGCTCTTGTGCTAGGTTTAACAAAGCACTATTAAGAGGAGGTTAGACTGTGCCAGGTTAGTGTTCCCACAGCGTTGCAATCATAAAATGCCGTCGGATGCCCCGGGCCCGCTTCCGCTCAAGAAGCGCAAGGACAAAACAGTGAAGCCTAGGGTTGATGAACCGGCAGTCCCGGACGTCGGTTCTTTAGAAGGCTCAGTGGAGCCAGAGGTTTTGCCAGGAGTTTCTTTGGAGTCTCAGGCAGAGACTTTACTGCTACAGGATGTGCCTTCTCAGGAGGTAGGCCAGGCTGAGGGGGCTTCTCAGGTAACTGTTCTTCCCTCTCTTCCCAAGGTAGTTAGAGCCTCTCCTTCTGTTGCCAAAACTTCTTTGAGAGGTAGGCCAAGTTCAGCTTCAGTGGGGGCTTCTCCTAGCATTTCAGGTTCTGTACCTAAGAAACATATGCTTAAAATGGCAGAAGATTTGATTACTATGATTAGAGGTTCTATGCCCCCTCCTGATAAGAGGCCTAGGGTGGAACCTGAGTTTGATAGTTTTGAACAGTGTTCAGAGGCTTCTGAGTCTTCTGAAGACTTGCAGGAGTATCCTCCTTATTCTGATTCTGATGTGGATGATTCCCCCCAAGCTTCTCCTCCTGAGGATTTCTCATTTTCAGAGACTCTGCATTCCATGAGGGAGCACTTTAAATGGGAAGGCCAGGATTACTCTGTTTCCAGGAAAAGGCTTAGGGAATTCTTGTTTTTACCCCAGCATAGGCCCTTAGCTATACCTCCTGTGTTGAATGTGGTGGAAGATGTTTTTGCAGAGGCTTCCCTGAACCCTGATTCTTTGCCTCCTGCTCCTGTTAAACCTGATAGGAACAATAGGGTGCCGGAAGCTTATAAGTATTTGTTTTAGAGTCGTAGGGCAGACCCAGAAACTGTTTCTCAGGGTCCTAAAGGTGTTAAGGCTACTGTGGTTAAAAATCCTGTTCCCACTGATAAAGAGGCAAGGGCTTTGGATAGGTGGGGAAAGAAAGTGTATACTTCTTCCACTCTAGCCATGAGGGCGTTGAATTGTCAGTTTCACATGCTAAAATATCAAAATTATCTCCTTTCACAATTGAAATCTAAGGTGGATGCTTTGGCGGAAGGTATTGAGTGTAAAGAGTTGCTGGATTTGGTTCATGTGTCTGAACAAGTGGGTA
Source organism: Protopterus annectens (assembly GCF_019279795.1). Classification (NCBI taxonomy): domain Eukaryota; kingdom Metazoa; phylum Chordata; order Ceratodontiformes; family Protopteridae; genus Protopterus; species Protopterus annectens. The sequence continues at coordinate 2,193 of NW_025059504.1, forward strand.
AGCATTCTTTGCAATGTGGTTTTGATGCTGTACAGGCCTCCTCGAGGGTGGCTGCCACTAGTTCTGTTCTTCGCAGGCATGCCTGGTTGAGGGGTCAGAATTTAGCTGAGCATGTTAAGACAAGGATTTTGGATGCTCCTTTACAGTCTGATGTGTTGTTTGGTTCGCCTGTGGAAGCAGTTTTAAAGAAAATGGAGGACAAAGCTAAGTCTATGCAAACTGTTAAAGATTTTTTGCAGGTGCAGCCACCGAAGTTTAGTAGAAATTGGCCTGCTAAGGGGTGGACATATCCTGCTTATGATTCCCAGTCTAGGGGTAGGTCTAGACGTGGTAGGGGCAGAGCTCAAGGTTCTTTTAGGCCTAGAACAGGAGTTCACATGCTCAGCCTTCTCGTGAGGGCAGGGGTCAGTCCTTTCGTAAACAGACCCAATGACCTGCCTTTTCAGGTGCCAGTAGATTCTCGTCTGGCAGCTCCTTTGGGAGGAAGACTGTCTCTTTTCAAAGAAAATTGGGATTTAATTACTCAAGACAGATGGGTGTTGGATATCATTCACCACGGTTACAGGTTTTTTTTCCCAAAACCCCCCCCCCCCCGGGGGGTTCCTCACCAAAAAAAAGGGCCCAAAAATTTTCCCCAAAAGGGGGGGGGCCCCCCCCTTTAAAGGGGGGGGTTTTTTTCCCTTTTTTTAAAAAAAGGGGGCCCGGGAAAAATTTTTTTTTTCCCCCCCTTTTAACCCCCAAAAATTTGGGGAAAATTTTTTTTGGGGAAAACCCTTTTTTAACCCCCCCGGGGGGTTATAAGACTAAGTTGCAGGAAGTATCTGCGTTTCGGGTGGAAATTCTCATTATCAGTTCTCTGCATTGCCCTTTGGCTTATCTACTGCCCAGAGTATTCACAAAGGTTCTGGCTCCAGTGATAGCTTACTTCAGGCTAAAGGAATTCAAATCTATCCTTACTTGGGCGACTGCCTGATTCTGGCTCAAGAAAAAGGGAAAACCTTCTACAGCATCTGGAATATGTTATAGCAGTGCTAAGATGCCTAGGGTATTCTGTGAGCGAAATAAAGTCCAGTCTAGTACCCTCTCAAGACATGTGCTTTCTGGGTGTGAGACTGAATACAGCAGCCCAGATGGCCTTTTAACCCCGGACAAACAAAAAAGTCTTTCACTTTACTTCCATCAACTATCTCATCAGTCCGTGCTGACTGCAAGGACAGTCCTTCAAGCATTAGGGTTCATGGCATCTTGTATTCTTGTGCTTCCCAATGCCAAACTGCATATGAGGAAGCTACAACGGTATCTCAAAATGTATGGACACAGCACTGCCAGGATTTGGACACTGTCATTCAAATAATACCTTGCCTTCAAAAGAATTTTTGTGGTGGGCTCAGGAATGTCACCTAAACAAGGGACTCTCTGTGACCCGGGGGGTCAGATTTTAACGACAGATGCCTCGGACATTGCTTGGGAGCTCATCTAAATGGAAAGTGGATACAAGACAAGTGGCCTGCCAGACTACAGCATCTACATATCAACATGAAGGAGATGTTAGCAGTCCAGTTTGCATTAATGGCTTTCAAGGAGTTACTTCTTCCAGGGCAGGTGTTGATTCTAACAGACAACACAACTGTCATGTGGTACATCAACAACAAGGGGAACACATTCTTATCCTCTATGCAGGCAAGCAATGATTTTATGGGAGACTGCCAAGCTTGCAACTAACTCTTCAGGCAAGGTTTCTGCCGGGGCACAGAACTCCTTAGCAGATGTGTTAAGCAGACAAATCATGGATCCCCAGTGGAAACTGGATCTTCATGTATTTCAGAAATTGACAGTGTCATGGGGAACTCCAGACATAGATCTGTTCTTCTCCACTAAACCACCAGCTGCCAAAGTTTTGCACAAAGGGGGTTTTATCACACAGCTTGGAAAGTGGATGCTCTTCTTTCAGTTGGAAAAACCTTCATGTGTATGCCTTTCCACCTCTGCCTCTTCTTCCAAAGGTCTTTAAAGGTCAGACAAGACAAGCCAAGGATGATTTTGATAGCTCCAGATTGGCCTCGGCAACACTGGTACCCCCTACTAAAGGGGTCTGGTAAGGAAGCCTCCATGGCCTTTACCTTGATTCCCCATCTGTTATCTCAGAAGGCGGTCATCTGCTCAATGTCAAGCTTCACTCTCTTCATCTAACAGCCTGGCATATTCTGTGTTGAAAAACAGTAGGTCTCAACTTCCTCAACAAGTTTTAAATGTGATTATGGAAGCTAGAAGACCTAGTACAAGGAAAATGTGCAGAAAAATGGAAGAGATTTTTATTTTGGAGTACAGCAAAGAATTTGGAGATTTCTGAGCCTAATTTGAGTGTGGCTCTTCAATATCTTACTGAGTTATTGGACAAAGGTTTGACCTCCTCTTCCATTAAGATTCATGCTGCAGCAATTACAGCTCACAATGATTGTGACCCACCATTGTTTTCATTTTTTCCTTTTTGGGGGGTTCCCCCAAAAGGGGCCAAGGGGTTTTCCCTTTTTTGGGAGGGGCAAAAGGGGGAATTTAAAATTTTTTAAGGACCCCCCGGAAGGGCTTCCTAACCCCTTTTTCCTTGGCTTTGGGATTTTTTTCCCCCCAAA
>NW_025059505.1:0-4837 GCF_019279795.1 Protopterus annectens
TTCCAACTAAAACCAAAATGAAAGCAAAACATGGTCCCCACCGCAAAACAAAAAGGTATCCTTAATTATTTTAACAGTTCCAAAAACAATAAACTGAATTACCCACAGATGCTTTCTAAAGGGGCCCCCTTGGTCAAGGCCTCCATCCATTCAAAAAAAAGGGAAATGGGAAAAAAAAGGAAAAAAAAACCAAAAAGAAAAAAAAACCCAGAAAAAAATTAAACGGGAAATGTAAATAAAATCTTAACTCTCTTGCCCTCCTATTTTTGAGTTGACTATTGTTACTTAAAGGGAAGGGCTACTGTTTTTTGGAATTGCTATTCACTACTTTTGTATTTGGCTTAAAACAGCATCATCAGGTTGTCAGGGTTAACTTCGGGGGGATGACCGGGAGGTCTAAGCATGGCCTAAAAATCTGTGAATATTTAAGAAGGGTTTCTAAATGTTTCAAAAATTTCCCCCCAAAAAGGGGGGGTCTATTCCTCTTCTGTATATTACACAAGGGTTTTAAAATTTTTTTTAATATAAAAAATTTTTTTAATATTATAAATTTTTAAAAATTTTTTTTTAAATAAATTAAAAATTATTTAACAAAATTTTTAAAATAAATAAATTATATTTAAAAAATTCCATAAAAATTTTATTTTAAATAATTAATTATTTGGTTATGTACAAAAAATTTAAAGTAAAAATATTTTAAAACAATGAAAATAGAAAATACAAAAAAATTTTAATTAATCTAAAATATCAAAAGATTGTGATGATTTTTATATTTTTTTAAAATTATTATTTTTAAATTAAAAATTTTAATATTAAATTTAAATATGATATATTTTAAAATTTAAAAATAAAAAAAATATAAATGAGAAAATTATTAAAAAAATAAAAATATTGATTAAAATAGAAAGAAGAATTAAATATTTAAAAAATATAAATTTTAATATTATTTAGAAAAAAATGAGAAGCCAAAAGTGGTTGGAAAATCCCTAATTTTGGGTTAAAATGCAAGTAATCTAAAAAATTTATAAAAAGAACTTTCCCCCTTAGAAGAGGACATTTCATGTAGAAGGTGTACTATGTGGGTAAATGTACAAAAACAGTTTTACATATTACCAAAAAAAAACCTGCAGTTTCTATGTATTTTAACACAAAAAAATAGTTTATTTGGCCCCATGTTCATTATGTGACCATTTCTGTTGGAAAACAGTAAGACAATTTTAAAAAAATATAACATAACTAAGAATAAGAATCCTCAAAAATGTCAAAAGAACTTCAATTCAATTGAAATTTTTTAAATATAAAAAAAACAAAGAAATATTTAAAAATAAAATTTATAAAATATTTTAGAAGTTGAACATAAAGAAATTTAAATTTTTAAAGATTAAAAATTATAATTTTTAAGAATTTTTTTTTTTTTTTTTTTTAAATTATTTTATAAAAATATATTAATTATTTTTATAGATAATATTGTAAGAAAAAAATTTTTAAAAAAAATTTGCTTAAAATTTTGGGCTGTATAAAGAACAAAAGAAAAAAAAAAAAAGGTTAAATTAGTGGAAAAATTTTTTTATTTTTTTTAATATTTTTTTGAGGGTTTTTTTTTTTTTTTTTATATATATATATATATATATATATATATATATATATATATTAAAAATTAAAAAAATTATAAAAATTTAAAATAAGCCCCCCAAAATTAAAAAAACCCCCCCCCCGGGGGGTTTTTCCCCCCTTTTTAAAAAAAAAAGGGGGGTTTCCCGGGGGGTTTTAAAAAGGGGGGCCCCCCCCCCTTTTTTTTTTTGGGCCCGGGGAAATTGGGGGAATTTAAAAAAATTTTTAATTTTTAAGGGCCCCAAAAAAGGGAAAGGCCACAGACATACCTAACAAAAAAGTTGCCCCAAACACATTCCCCATGCAGACTGACTCTCAAACCACAACCACAGTGCCCCTTCCCCCCACAGAGGTTACCATTAAAATAAAAGTTATGTCACACCCCTACCAGTTGGCCAACCACCAACAACACCTCAAATTCCAGCCCACATGACCTAGGGCCCTTAAACCTTTTCACCCCCTAAACAGCACATGCTGGAGGTACATTTTTACAACCATACCCGGGGAAACCACCCAGCATTAACAAAAAGGCCCTTATTGTAGATGTCATACATACCCCTGATAAATTTATGGGGGAATATGCCCTGTGAGTACCTCTTTTCCTTTCACGGGACAAGTAAAATAAATTAAATGTGTCAAAGGGCAGAGTAGCATATGGTAGGCTCCCCTAGGAGGCAATAGCATAGTATCTCCATGACACAATGCACACACACTGTAATCAGTGAAAACAACTATGTACATAAGAGTGACACTGATTGTGTGCAAGGTCTGTAAATTGTGATAGCTTGTGTGAGTTTGTGTCTGTCATGGTAGTTGGTGTCCTTGGTGAGAGAGAAGATGTGTCAGTTATGGGATGCAAACAAGTAGATTGGCATATGTTGTGCATTTCCCTTACTGATTGTCCCATGTAGGCAAAAGAATACATGTATGCTCAGTAATGGTACTGCTTTTGAATCAGCTCACATATGAACTGTTGTACTACCTGATGTTGTAGCCAAACACTACAGCATGTGTATGTTCACATTCCTGGTAACACTGTCTGGTGTGTTTCCTGTAGTCTGCACAGATTACCCTCATGCATAGTATCGTAGGCACACAGTACTATAAGGTACACAGTTAATGCTCATCTGTGTTGCATACATTTGTGTTGTATGTATGTGTAATGTGTGTGTAATGATGCCTGTACCATGGCCAATCACATGTGTGTTACAGGGTGTGTGTGTGTACCTGGCAGCATGTATACTCTGTGACAGCAGTATGCTGGCTATAGTAACAACTGTGCACATATTTCAGGTAGGTATGGCATCAAAGACTAGGTGGATTACCATTGAAACTGTAAATGTGCATTGATTCATTGCATGGGATGACAATATTCTTCATCCATTAGCTTGATACATACCCCAGTGTGAGGTTTTTGCATTGTATCCCAAAAGTGCATGCTTTTGTATACTAGTTTGTTGTATGGGTGTGGCAGGCACTGTCAGACAGTTGTGGGCTGAGCACTGATATGTGGTATGAAAATGTGTATCCCCTGAAGAAAGACAGATGCTATATATGGCAGTTAAGTGATATCAGTACAGTAGAATATTATGTGCCATGACTTGCTCACATATTTTCTTTTCCTTCCAGGGTGATGGTGCATCAGCAAACCCACCTTATACAGCAGCAGAGGATCATGAGATCCACCAGAGCCTGGTGCAGAATTACTGTGTGCTGTTTTCCAGGACCAGCCAGAACCAGCATGAGGGCTGCACTGTGGCAAGATCTTGTCCATGGTAAATGACATAGGCATGCATAACCGGACATATGAGCAGGTCGCCATCACTGCAGTGATTTAATTAGACATGTGAGCTGCATCTGATATCCACAGACAACAGCTTGACAGGTGGTGGGGACCTATCCACCCTCACCAGTGTGGAGGAGCACCTTAGTGTTGTGGCTCCAGGCCAACAACAGCAACATCCAAACATGTGTCATCATGGAGGCGGAGCCACCCCGCATGTTGAAATGGGCTGCAGGTAACATGCCATATCTGTAGTTGACTGTTCTCTGTACTGGTAGTTTATGCGTGTGTGAGATGTGTACTGTTTGTGTAGCTGTTAACCTGCCTATTATTCTGCAAGATTGATATTCTGAGCATATTCTGTACACCTGTGAAAGCCACCTGTTGTACTACTGTACTTTATCATACTCACAGTATCAATGGCACAGTTGTGGCCACTGCCAATCACTCTCATATTTTTGCAGGTCCCTCTGGAGTGACAGCAAGGCAGCCAATCCATGCTGGTGAGTGTTTAATAACAATACTATTGATAATGACATGTGCATGTCATATGGAGGTGTAGTCTGTGCACGTGTAACACACCTACGCATAATGCATGCTGTGCATGTTTGCTGTGAGACTATGCATATCCCATTATTCTCAGTAACTGCCTCACTCACATGCAATACACAGAACATGACACACATGTGTGGCAACACAGCACTGGACATTGTATAGGCATACCTGATACACATGTACACAACACACACATGTTTGGCATACACACTACAACTTAGCCTGCTACACATGTCCAATTATGACACCTGCTGTATGGCCAGCCGTCAGTATCCCACCTATCATCTACGCAGTGCACATAATATACCTGGGGGGTGAGGCCTATCATGTCTTTGTGCAACAGTCTTGAACAAATAATACATTCATGTTAGGCAATGCTCAGTATTGGCCCCTACAAACCCATGTAACAACTGGCTGTGTATTTGTGGATGTAGTCATGTTACTGCACGTCAGGTACAGCATGCTACCTGCCTGTCTGGCACACATTATTATTGTTGACTGACCACAAGAAGCATGTTGATCATGGCTCACGTACTACACCACATCCAGTTCCTGACCACAAAGTACACATAGCAGTCATTGTGTAGCACCGTCATGTGTTTTGTGTGTGTGTGTGTGTGTGTGTGTGTGTGTGTGTGTGTGTGTGTGTGCAAATATATGCACCCATAGCTTGTAACACTTGCACAACATTGTTATGTCCTTGTAAAATGTGTCCCAGGGTGGAGACAATCACTGAACAACTACACACAAGCATCAAGTACATGTATACTGTTATTAACAAGGGCTGTCTACACTTGCACTGCATGTTCCTGTGCAACACATAATCTGCATGCTGAACCACGGGTTGCACGGGGGGGTGCATGTTCTTTTTCTGTGCAACTTGTGCAT
>NW_025059506.1:0-4983 GCF_019279795.1 Protopterus annectens
GTAGCAACATATGAACTGTCCACATGTGTACAGTTATGTGCACCGTGGCGTTGCAACCTATGGGTTTGGCGACATACCACATGCGGATGTACACATTCTGCAGACACATTCACATGCAGCCATTTGCATATCTGTACCTGAGGTGGGTTGGTGACATGTGGGTACATATTTGCCGCGTGGCACTGCCTAACACAAACTCTTACCACATTTCAGGTATGCACATGTGTGTGGTGTAGCTGCACAAGGATGCTAGCTGGGTTTGGGTGCACGTACATGGGTGGGACTTACATGCTACAATGAGGCTATTGTGTATTACATTTGCATGCATGGGTTCTGCTTCTGGATATTACACTTCAGACATCCATCCTGTGTATGCACAGAACATGTTGCTGGGTGTGGTAATGTTGCTATGCACATGTTTGCCTGTGTTTAGGGTATCTTGGTTCCTTCCTGTTGTTATGTCACAAGCTACCCGGCTTGTACTCTCACTACTGCTTGTGACCATTATGGTTGCACCTTTTCCAATGCCCATAGTGGGACATGTTTTGTGGAAACATCAGATTTTGCAGGACAACACATACCCACAGCAAGTAGGGATGACAGAACTTCACTTGTTTGCCATACTATAGCTTATTCTGTAGCATTTGGGTTCCTTATTCGGTTTCTTATGCCATGTATGTGTTTCATATACAAATATATGTTTTATGCTACTATTACATGTATATTGAGGGAATATTTCTGCCTGGAAATCTCAGGTCATTTCCATTTTTCGATTTTGCAGGGACACACTGTCAATAGGGACTGTCCATGGCACATTGGGACAGTTGGTAACCCTGGTGACCATGCCCATGTCGCTACTGGGGTTGCCACCTTTTCCAATAGCCAAGGTGGGATATTTCAGGACTCACATCAGATTTTACAGGCCGACACATACCCAGGTCACTATAGCATAGAACTTCACTTGTTTGCCTAAATAAAGCTTATTCTTGTAGCAGTTTGGTTAATTATTCTGTTTCTTGTGACATTTAGGTATTTTGTTACGAAATAACATTTATGCAACCATTACATTAAATACGGAATCATTATGTCCTACAATCTTAGCACATTTGCCATTTTAATACTTTTTATCGGGACACAACTGGCCATAGAGGGACTGCCCTCGCAAAGTGGGACAGGTGGTGACCTTAGTCACTACTCCTATGTCGTGCGGCTGACATGCTGTGGTACACCTTCTCTGGGTATGCCCACTGACGGTGCATTGCGGGACGACACGGTGTTCGCGTATCCTTTGTTCCTTGGATGGGTACACTTACGCCGTGGGTTGTGTTTGCTTCTCCGTTTTGTTGGGACGGGTACTATGTTGCATACTCTGCTCGTTTCATTCTGCACGGGCCCTGGCTGCTGCCATTACTATTATGGGCGACGTGGCAGTCAGCACTTTAGGTTGCTCATCCCTGCCGCTTAGCCCGCCTCGACGCATCCTACTTGGGCTCGCTCACGTACACTCGCGTGTCTGTGGTTGCGGTGCACTCATTATATGCATATGGCGCTACTGCGACTATTCACTGCACCGCCGGCGCGCCTTACACCGCCTTGCCGAGCTTCATGAATCCCGGGGTATGTTTTTTTTTTATTTTTTTTCTCTCATTTTACTTCATTGTTAATCTTTTTAAATATAGTTCCTGCATTTCCAGAAAGCCACAGGTATTCTGAAAAAGATTTAATCAAAGTTATTCTTTGTGTGCAAAGAAATGTTTTGTTTCATAACCAGTCAAAATATCTGAGGAACTAATAACAAGCTATTATTCAATTTGTTTCTCTTTCTCGAGAAGTAAGGTCAGTAATTTGATACATTTTTTTTCTTTTTTTTCTCCTTTTCTTTGTTTAAACAATGACATTCTATTTAGATTATGTAGTGGGTAAATACAGAGAGAGAGTAATGAAAATATGATAAATGGAATAATAACATATTTATTCCTTGTAAAAGGTTATATGTTCTTCAAATGCTATTCCTAATTATACTTTCTTGATTATTGCATGCTTGTTTGTAAATAATCTGTCATGCTTTAACTAATAATAATTAGAACTAAATAATAGTAAATAATATGTTTTTTTTTAACTCTATTAATATAAACAGTAAGTAATATTCCATTGTAAAACTTCTTATAGTTTTCTTTACTTTTTTTATTATTTCTTTTACACTCTTTATTTTTTCCCCTTTTTTCTTTATTCTTTTCTTTTTTTTTCCATATTAATAAAAGAAATGCTTTTGATCATATAGAAAAAGTAAATAATAAGATTTGCATAAAATTGAGTTGGGAAAAAAATATTGATTTTTATTACTTAAAAAACTTTGGGCTTAATTTCACTTACATAGAGGCTGTATAACCTGTAAAATACATTAAGGTTTTGTCATGTTTAGATGCATTTACACTGCTAAATGAATGTTTGTCACTAGTTTTAACAAGTTTCCCACCAAAATGTTAAAGACAATCTGGGATGTGGGCTACCTCATGAACAGTGTCCTCAAGCTGTTTCAAAGCTTCAACTCTCAGAATTCTCACAGAGAAGCTGAAAGCAGTCAATCACCTTTGACCAGATATCACACTGGCACATCACAGATTCAGGAAGAACACTCTACCAGGAAGTAGAACTGATGCAAATACTATGTGAAAAAATGAACTTGACATTTAAATGTGAGTTATTTTATATAATTACTTAAATATCTATGTTATAATTCAAAAAATATGTCAGTTATAATGATTTTAAAATGCAGTTTCTTGTAGTAAGTAAATGTCTTATTTTAGAAGGCACAGAAAATGAAACATTTATTCAAGTGTTTTGAAAATCTACTTGACTGCAGCATACTAATCTGTGTTAAAACTTATGTTCCAAACATATACATTATATAACTCATTCAATTCATCTGATTGACAAGCATAAATAACATAACTCTATTCTGGAAGAAACTGTCATGTGATATATTTTTAAAAGTAGCATAGACATACAAAATACAGATGTTTTTTTCAATAATGCAAGTGTTTCTGGAAGCATAACTATGCAGTATGATTTATAACAATTTCTATAAATATAATATTTTATTCTATTGACAAAAAGAGTATGAGTAAAATGCTCATATACAACAATTCAATTTTTTAAACTGTTGACTGCATTTAAAGACAGAAAATAGATGCATCAAAAATGTAATGTCTGAACCATATTAGCCAAAGTTTTTATTTAAATGAATGTTAGAACTTATTTTACATACTTTGAATAAATTTATGTAAATATGCCTTCCTTTTTTTTTTCTCTTTCTTTTCTCTCTCCCCCTTTGTCTTTTTCTCTCTCTCTCCTCTTGGTTCCCAATATCAAGTATATTTGAATGCTATTTGAATACAATATTACATAGATGTATATAGTAGTATGAATAGTTTTTAAAAAAAGTTTATTTTAGTTTATATGATGCTGTTTTATCAAATGTGTAGTCTTGTCTTGCTAGATAATTGAATTAAACTGTTAATTTAAGTTAAATATAACCAGTATTAAATTGATAAGGTGGTAGTACTTGCTTAGGGTAGGGGTTAAGAGTGGTAAATACTACTCTAAATTGGAGTTTTAACTCCAGGCTGGATGCAAGGTTTAATCCTAACATTATTTTAACTTGTTCATTGTTATATGTATATAGTTTTGACATCCACAATATATTTTGTACACTCATTGTCACTACAAACAAAATTGAATCCTATACAAAATCCCCTAAGAGATTCAATAAATACAGCTATATTTAAAGGTACACCTAAAGGAGGAGATGTAACATTACTTATGTTGTTATTTGTTATTTTGATCATAAGATTCTTAAGTTTTAAAATGCCAAATAAAACTTTAAAAGGAATTTCTTTAAACATTAATGGATTGAATAATCCGTTAAAAGGGGAAGCCTAATAAGATACATTAATTTACATAATGCCAACTTAGTCTTCCTGCAAGAAACCCATCTCTTGAAAAAAATATTGATAAACTAGCCACAAACAAATATACAGTATTGGGTTCAGAGCACACTCAGAAAAAATGGCTATTTTCTGGAATAAAAGTATGCCCATTCCTAAAACCATTAAGTCTGATCAGGATGACAAAGGAATGTTTGTATGGTTACAATACAAATTAATGGGAAGACTTACACTTTAATTAATGTATATTGGATATGGAATTGGTATTAATACAGTGAACATCATCTTGATAAGATCATATCATTCTCTATAGGAGATATTATTTTAGTTGGTGACTTTAATTGTATACTCATGAAAGTGATACTACCACTATAGGAAAAGAAAAATTACATCTAATGCAAAACATTTAAATGATTTTGCTAATTCTTATCATTTGAATGATATTAATAATCATATAGATTCAAAATCATTACCATACACCTTTTTTTCTAACAGATACAAAACTTATTCAAAAATAGATAGGGTCTTATTTCTAACCAGATGGTAACAGATTTAATTAATTCCAAAATCATTTCATGTCCTATATCTGATCATAATTCAATTGTTTTGAATTCATGATAAAAAAAACTCATAATGTTCAGATCAAAAAGGGTACCAGCATACTTAAATAACTAAAAAACTATAAAGAATATATACTTTCAAAATACAACATTTTCTAGACATAAATAATACTCCTGAAGTTTCCATTGTCTATGTTTGGGATGCCTTAAAATCATATCTATATGGACAAAGTATAAAATGGTATAATAATGGGAAAACTTGGGATAAGGAATTGTTAGATATTTAAAGTAAATTAGACTCTTATAAACATAATAATAAAGAAAATATTATGGATAAGAAAGTCATTGAAGAAATAAACAAACTAAATGAGAAATACAAAGAAATTTTAACTCATAAAGTTAAAATAACTCTAAAAAATACAAGTTTTTTTCTTACTCAATAAGCCCCAAATACTTACATAGACTTAAAAAAAAAA
>NW_025059507.1:0-5767 GCF_019279795.1 Protopterus annectens
GCAAACTATGAGGAAGCAAATTCTTTCCCAGGGAAAGAATTTGCTTACATGCCACTGTTTCAGTGTTTTCAGTTTGACCAAGATGCATTCAGAAACATGTGTCTTTGGCTGATTGATAGGCTACCCACACCCAACCTTAAAATACCAACTCTGAGACTGCACTACAGTGCGAAAATGGCAACTACTGGCAAATCAGGGAAAGAATTTGCTTACATGCCGCTTCGATATTTTGCTGTTTCAGTGTTTTCAGTTTGACCAAGATGCATTCAGAAACATGTGTCTTTGGTCTGCTGATAGGAACCCACCCCAACCTTATGTGCAAAAATGTGAAAAAGATGTTGTGGATGGATGAGTGGATGGATAAATCTGAATCTAAATTTGGCTAAATCTCTGAATTATTCATTCAGCATCCTGTTTGCAGACAGTGTCAGGCTAGTGCTTTTTACAGTAGTCTGTTTTTATATTGTACTAATGTGAGCTATGCTTGTATGGGATTAAGGATCATAAGACACAATGCTACACTGGAGCTTGTTATTATTTCCTTATAGCAGTATCCTTCTAATCTAGACCCTATTCCAATGCATATAAATATACCCCTCTATAACCACCCTACCTCTAAAATGGATCTAATCTAGGTCCTATTCCATGGCATGCTAAAGCATCCCTGCATACCCACCTTACCTTTAAAATGGATCTAATCTAGACACTATTCCATGGCATGCTAATGCACCTCTCCATACCTGCCCTACCTCTAAAATGGATCTAATGTAGACCCTATTCCATAGCATGCTAATGCACCACTCCATACCTGCCCTACCTTTAAATGGATCTAATCTAGACCCTATAACATTGCATGCTAATGCACCCCTCCATACTGACCCTACCTCAAAAAAGGATCGAATCTAGACCATATTCCATGGCATGCTAATGTTCATCTGCATGCCCACCCTACCTCTGAAATGGATCTAATCTAGATCCTATTGCATGGCATGCTAATGCACACCTCCATACCCACCCTACCTCAAAAATGGATTCATGGTGTGCTAATTCACCCCTCCTACCCTTGCTCCCTCTTGGATTGACAGCACTGATATTACTGCCTTGGTCAGTAAGACATTGTAACAGTTCACTGTTCAAGCTGACAGCTTTTGAAAAGAGGAAGGAGCAAAATATCTAGTCAACCTTCTAATTAAATTACTCATTACAAAACAAATTCATTTTGAAATGTCAAACTGTATCATCTCTCTCAATCTATGCAAAAACTGTTAGGGATGGCATATTTATCATCTTTTTCTGTGTCTACATTTGGTATTTTATTTGTAAAGCACATTAATATTGGTTAAAAATGAATGCAAAAAAGTATTGATTTCTTTCCAGAAAAAAACATATACAGTGATGTAAGGCTAAGGCAGTTACAGGACCAGGCTTCCTGATTCTCAAAGTTATTGCCTTACAGGTTCTTAGGTTCATAGGGACGTACTAGGTTAGCTGCCCTTGTGGGACATTTTTAGCCTAGCCACTTTCCCCTTTTGTGCTTGAAATAATCTATCACATTTGGTTATAAAAATTGGGGAAAGGTCAATGCCCTTCAAGAAAGCATGATATACTCTAAGAGCACATCCAGACATGCAGATCTAAGAATCTGACAAACCCTTGCAAATGTATACCATGATAGCATATTAAAGACCAAGAAGATGATTTTAAAGAAAGTACAGAGAATTTTAGGTCATACTTGTAACCAATTACATTCCGCGGAGGTACAGCGGTAACATTGTTGCCTCACAGAAAGAGGTTCTCCTGTTCGATTCTTGGCTGGAGTGCCTTTTGTGTGGAGTCTGCATGTCATCCCCATGGTCGAGTGGCCTCCAAAAGACATGCGTGAATGGGCATGCCTTCACTGAAGGTTGGGCATCGGGCTGGCAACTCAGCACCATAAAAAGTGACTGCCAATCATTAGCGGACCAGAGTTCCGCTGTGGCGACCCCTAACCGGGAAAAGCCGAAAAGACAAACAACAACAACTTGTAACCAATTACTTTTTACAGTAACATTCAATGACATTACAGTAGCAGCTATCTAATATGAGAACCACATCTGTGCTATACATGAATTTAGTCCTGGCTACAATCTAGTTGCTCAAGATTCACTTAGCAGCCTGCATTACAAAGACTTGCATCTTCCCAGCCCCCCCTCCCCATGAAAATGGGCTCTGACCCAGTCAGACTTTCTCAGTAAACAAATGTTAAATAAATAAAATAATCACCGAAGGAGCTAAAATAGGGAACATTTATTATAAGGTTATACCTGTTCACCTTATATAGAAGAGAGAATGAAGGAGATGAGTTTATGGACATGCCCACTTCAATTCTCTGTTGACACCAGCAGCCTGAAGAAGTATCAGTCACTGAGCAATGTGATAGACAGGGCCACAGACTAGTAAACCATTCCAAGGGGAAGAGGGGTTGAACCCCTTACTATATTACAGTACATGCCTATGGGCACTTCATCAGGAATGTATAAAGAGGGAGTAAAGCTAACACATGGCAGCTACTTCATCAGCTGGTTATGGTATGATGGCCTTATTTGATCATGGTCCCCACTTAAGCTGTAGTGTGATTCAATACCAGTGGCTATAACAGTCTCCTCTACAGAGAGAAAGGACTTCATCAATCAAAGGACATTGGTAAGATGTATCCCATTATACCATTGTGCAGAGATAAGCTGATTACAAAAAAATAGATAAATAAATCAATAAAAAAAATACAGGCCAGCCAACTAATATAGCAAGAAGGTAAGTTTTTTGACATAATTGATATAAATCTCAGAAACTACAATATGTTACCTGTTTGCCAGTATACTTGTCTGCACATCTGGTTATACAGGCCTGATATACCCTTGTCCGTGATACTGTATACTTGATGTCACACAATTTAAATGTAATTTTATTTATAACAGATCAGTTGCAAGATTGTTCAGTTATTGCACAGCATTTTATTTTGCATTTTGTTTTTACATTTTTCTTGAACAATTATTCATTTAGACTTTGGATGGCATCAGAATAATCATGTGACAGTTTTAAGTTAGTCTTTTTGTCAATTAAGTGGAAAGTCTAACCCAGAAATAAAAGGATGTTATTTCTCAATGCAATATATGAAAGCTAGCATGAATAAATATGAGGAATTGAGTACTAAGACCGTTTGTTTTCCTTTGCAGTATATTATTTCTGGATCTCTGTCTATAGCTGCTGAAAAACATGACAGTGTTTGCCTGGTAAGTCAGTAGTTGTACTGCTTTTAATCTTCTCAGTTTTCCTTTTTCCAACATATTTGTGACATTCTGAAACCATGGATATTACAATATTTATAATATAAGTTGGAAAAGAGCGTGGCATAATTTAATTGTTTTATTCAGTAAAGTGTGCCATGAGGAGAATGCTGAAGATTAGAGTTTTTATGATAAGAAGTGAATAGTTTTGCATCACTTTATGAACTTAACACATGAACCAAACTATTCACTGTCTCACAGCTATGTAAACCATTACCATATTACAGCACAATTTCAAAAACTCACTGCAATGTCATCAGTAGTCACAACAAAAGGGGATTTATGGAAAGTCCATGAATGGCAGGTAGAGATCAACTTCTTCTTTTCTCTATGAACAATCTTTAGTTTAATCATGTCATAACTTCCATCTGGCTGCAGAAGAGTCAATTTCAATTTTTTTTTCTGCTCTATACTTACTTCAACATTCTGAGGTCACTGTCATAAATATGGAGTGGGAACAGTGACCTCACTTGGTAGATTTTTGGGCCAACAGGCTTTCTAAATTCTCACATATGCTGCATGTACACATATATAAGGACATGCACAGACTTTCTGACTCACAAAAATATTCATATGTGTGCACAAACACACACACACACACACACACACGAAGAATATTCAAAAGCATTTAACTGCCTCCTGGTTACAATATACTTAGGGCAGACAGAGTAAAGAAAGAGGAGGTGGAATAGCCGTTTTATATAATAGCACACTTAACATCATAACTAACCCTATACAACCACCCCAGGTCTCTAACGCTGAAATACTAGCTCTAAAAATTCTACTAAATAATCATAAGGGCATTAAGCTAATTGTCACCTATATTGCCGGTGGGAACAATGTAGAAACACTAGAGGTCATTCTACATTGGATAGCCAACAACTACCCTCAAGAAACCATTGTCCTGGGCGATGTTAATATTGACTGGAACCAATGCACAGCACAGTCCAACCCCATCCCTGTTAACCTACATGGATTCTCTCAGATAATATCATCTACCACACGTACATGTAACAATAACCAAAAAGAGAGTATACTAGACTGGATACTCACCAACAGTCATCCCCAGAACTATATGTCTGGAACTCTCCCTAATGATCTTAGTGATCACCTGCTCACATACATCATGAAAGACAAAATTAATTGTACAAGCTTACCTATTTATAGGTCTATCAGATCCAAGAAAAACTTTGACCCAACTAAATTTCAACTTGAACTCAAATCATGTAACTGGACAAAACAAAAGTTCCTTCCCCTTGATGAGGCAGTGTCATCATTTAACAATTCATTCCTTACTATACTTGACTCGCATGCCCCTAAACGCTCAATAAGAATTAAAACTCAACTAGCACCCTGGCTAACAACAGACACCAAAACCAAAATAACAACTAGAGACAAAGCATGGGATAAATGGCGCACTACCAAACTACCCCTAGATCGTATCAAATTCCAACAACTTAGAAATGAGACTAAAAAAGCCATCATACTAGATAAGAAAAATTACTTCTACAATCTGCAACATAAAAATCAGAATAACCCTCAAAAGTACTGGGCAGGCATAAATAAACTTCTCCAACCAGGCAAATCCACTACTCTGACCCCAGGAACATTATCTGACAAGAGCCAAGAAGATATACCCAATTCATTCGATACTTTCTTCACAGAAACCATCCAGTCATTAGCTAACCAACTTTCTCCTCCCCACACTTCTATAAACACTATACCCGACTCACCACTCTCTTTTAACTTCCAGCCAGTGTCCACATCCTTTATCAGATCCCTTTTGAAAAAACTGAAGCCAACCACCCTTTCAGCCGATCTTCTGCCGGCTGAATACCTGCAAATTGCTGCAGATGTCGTAGCCTACCCTATCTCAATCCTAATTAACAAAACCATAACCGAGGCCTCAATCCCCTCAATTTGGAAAATATCCTATGTTATTCCACTCCACAAAGGAGGTTCATCCACAGAACTATCCAACTATAGACCTATAGCCATACTATCACCACTTGCCAAAATTATGGAAAAGTGCATGCACAACCAACTAATGTTCTATCTAACCCAAAATAAACTACTCACAGACTCTCAACATGGATTCAGACCCCATCATAGTACAACCACTGCCCTCCTATCTTTACTGAAAACATTAATCTTAACCGAATAATAAAAAATATCCTCCGCTCTCTTCCTGGACCTATCGAAAACCTTGATATGGTAAACCATCAGTTACTTCTATATACTTTAAAACCCTGTATCTAGATACTCCAGCCCTTGACTGGTTTCAAGCTTACCTCACTGGGAGACAACAAGCAGTAATGTGGCAAAACAAGCTCTCCTGCCTACTACCAAATACCATAGGTTTAAGGTTCCATATTAGGATCTCCTCTTTTCAGTCTTCTAAGCATAAATTCTTATTGCTTATTCTTAAATTATGCCGTAGCTGC
>NW_025059508.1:0-5606 GCF_019279795.1 Protopterus annectens
GACCACCATTCCATTATATTTGTGCTGTACTATATAGTAGAATTATAAAATGGCTGCCTGACAATTATAAAAACTGGCACTATATATGTGTACTGTATGTTCTTTATTTTTAAATTACTATGTAAACAGGGTACATGAACTGATCTGTCTTGTACACTTTTCATCTACAGCACAGGCATAAAGGTATACACAAGATATGTGGACAGTTTAGAGTAGCCAGTCAACCAGTATGGTTTTAGGAAGAAATGGAGTGCCTAGAACAAAAACACACAGCCACAGTGAGAGCATGTGTGCCTCAAACTGTGTGAACTGAGACCAGAACTGGATCCTGGAGGTGTGAGGTCAAAATCTCATCACTGAAATACTGTGTTGCCAGTTATCTTACTAAACTATAGATGTCATTATGCACTGTGTGCCAGGATATGTAAGTTATGGCAAATGCCTAGGATACAGCAGCATTTGTAGGATATAGTCTTACATCTAAAAAGCAAAATGTGCCATGATCCATCTTTCATGTATAATGTCCACACATACTGCCCTCCTATCATTCCTTTTAAAATAAAATGAAATGCTCATGTTTACGGTTGATCCATCTTAAAATAAAATTAAGTGGTCATGGCTTTGCTCTCCTTGTGAGATTTATGGTTTGTAAACTAAAAATTACTTGCATGTAGTTTCACTGTCTTCTTACTTTATGCACTTTTGTAACACCATGCTAATTTAAGGGGCTGTGCTTTTCATGTGACTCCTTCCAAACCGATATGAATTTTCCCAAAAGATAAAACAGATGAAATGTTTATGGAATGTAGCTTAGCAGTACAACATATGCTTTATATGTTTTAAAGATTAGGTTTTGTCCCAAACATCTCCATAGTTTTCTTATCTGATCCTGTTAAGTAGCTTACAAAACAGAAATAACTCACATTTTTTTGTTGCTGTTTTAATTTTCCACTGCACTTACACTAGCTTTGCTAATACTGCCCAATTTCAACTGCTTTGCCTGTTTTTTCCATTTAAATCACTGTTTGTACTGGTTTCAAATGCTTGCTTCTAGCTTGGTGTAGAAGCCACCTTGAGACACTAATAGTTCTAATTGTGGAAGCACATTAGTACAGTTAAATCGGTAGTCAAGCACTAATTTCCTAAATTCACAGCTGTTTTCATTGGCTTTGACCTTTTACTGTTAGTTGTTACTGAGAGCAGCTGTGCCCACCTGTTTGTTTTCTGAAGGATTACAAAGAAATGTACTTTTTGTATCAGATTGACAATGAGTTAATTGATCTGAATGGAGTTGTGGGCACTGTTACCCTGGAGTAGGTCTAGGAGATGAACATATTCATTTTAAAGAACATGCAGTCGTATTTTATATCCATAACTCTACCCAAAAGTAGGCTAACATAAGGTAACCAAACAAAGGAGTTTGGAAAAAACAAAGTCACCAACCACGAATACAGTAAATCACGAAGGAAATGTTTATTAACGTTGACAATACACAATGCGTTTTCATCCACAGGACTTCATCAGATCAGCTAACGTAAGGTCAGACAAGATGTATTTATCTTCAGACACAATGGCGATCAGTTTTAGCCTGAAGAAGTCTTTGTAAGCTGCTGGTGTGCTATTAAAGTTGAAAGCACTTAATAAGATCAAAGTAAATAAAAAGCAATTGAGTTTTTCAGCCATTTACACCTTGGCAGTGCCCACCCTTATACTGTACCACCTCTATCAAGGAGGGCTGGGCCAGTCAAGCTAGGGGTGAATTTCAGACTGCCCATCCAATCACCTGGTTCCTATCTGATGGAAGATAATGAGTCACTCTGCTTAATTTGTAGGGGAAGTCTTTTCCAGAGGTGAAGACAACACTGCATAGTGAGTCTTCCTCTCTATCATGTTTTTATTTTTTTTTTAATTTACTGATGAATATTTAGATCCCTGGTTCTGGTATTTAAGGAAC
Organism: Protopterus annectens; assembly: GCF_019279795.1. NCBI lineage: Eukaryota > Metazoa > Chordata > Ceratodontiformes > Protopteridae > Protopterus > Protopterus annectens. The sequence continues at coordinate 1,955 of NW_025059508.1, forward strand.
TAGTTGATTTGTGAAGATGCAACAGATCCAGGACCACTGGGTCTCTAATAGCATAGAAGGCATGCCATAGATCATTGGATAGTCATCTCTGGAGTAAAAATAGCACTGAATTTGTTTGCTAGTATGTTGGCAACTTTAACGAGTTTTTTTTTTCTTTTTTTGCAGAGTTTATATTTGTGGATCACCATAATGGTTTGTTTTAGAAGTTCATAGCATATTTAGATATAGCTGAGACTGTCAGTACTATATATTTATTTAAATGAGCATAGAAATTCATTGTGAAGATATCCAATGTTGGAACATCTGCGGTGATGCTTCGGGTCTATATTAAATCAGCAAAACAGCATTACAGTGAATGCCGTTTTGCCAACACATCCACACCAAAACTCCATAACAGTAAAACCCCAGTTCACCGATTTGTTTCCCATGAAAAAAACGGTAGACCAACACAACATAACAAACCACTTAAAACAATGCAACATGGGGGGGGGGGTGCTTTGGTATGTTAGTTACATTGGGGTTCCCTTTAGCTGGACTATGCCTAAAAAGCCACTCTTTTGCAACAAAGGTTTTAGCCAGTATATAGAAGCCTTAGAACAAAAGGGAAAGGTAGAGGCCATCCCCTTCTCAAAGCAAAAGAAAAAGATGGTCAGCATCTTCCCGCTGACACATACTGAGTCCCCCTGGAATAAGTAAGATGGTCAAGCATCTCACACCATGCTGACACATGCTGAATCACCTGGAATAAGTAAGATGGTCAAGCATCTCACTCTCTGCTGACACATACTGAGTCCCCCTGGAATAAGTAAGATGGTCAAGCATCTCACACCATGCTGACACATACTAAAGTCCCCTGGAATAAGTAAGATGGTCAAGCATCTCACTCTCTGCTGACACATACTGAGTCCCCCTGGAATAAGTAAGAAGGTCAAGCATCTCATACCATGCTGACACATACTGAATCTACTGGAATAAGTAAGATGGTCAGTCATCTCACCCCATGCTGACACATACTGACTCCCCTGGAATAAGTAAGATGGTAAAGCATCTCACTCCCTGCTGACACATACTGAGTCCCCCTGGAATAAGTAAGATGGTCAAGCATCTCACACCATGCTGACACATACTGAGTCCCCCTGGAATAAGTAAGAAGGTCAAGCATCTCACACCATGCTGACACATACTGAATCCGCTGGAATAAGTAAGATGGTCAGTCATCTCCACCATGCTGACACATACTGAATCAAAAACCTTTTTGGAAATTAAAGGTAAAAAATGGTCAAGCATCTCACTCTCTGCTGACACATACTGAATCCCCTGCAATAAGTAAGATGGTCAAGCATCTTGGCCCATGCTGACACATACTGAGTCCCCCTGGAATAAGACCAACTATTTGGCTAATTGTTAAAGCCAATTATCTTTTCTTTGTACTTAGGCATCATTCTTAGAGAAGGAAGGATTCAAACCAGAGTCTTTACTTCAAGAAGGGTCTTGATTTGATACATATAGTTACTTTTGGAAATCTTTGACAATGTCTTAATCTGATATATATATATATATATATATATATATATATATATACTTACTTTTGGAAAGTGTGCCACTTAAGGTAATAACAACATCGGAGGATATTATGGAACTTTATTTTATTTGCTAACCTGGGTAGACTAATGAATGCTAAATGTCCTCTAGAAGCTCATCATAGTGACACCGTTACATCCTTCAGATTGCACCTTGATGATTGGATGGGTACCCTAAGATTTTATGTGTGACTGACCTGTTTTCCTACTCTTGAGAATGAGTGTGCAATATGTTGGTGGTATTTGCAAGTTGTAAATGGTCTTGTGACTCAACTGCCTTAAACTCTCTATGATCTTTATGATCCTATGACTTTCACAAACCCAGCCTGAAAGCACTGACTGGTTAAATGTCTTTGTTTTAATTATTTGCATTTTTATATTGCTCATAATTTTGCACAGAAAAAAAGTATAGTGAAAGGACAATATGCAAGAATGTTTAGGATAATTTAAGTGACTGTGTGTTTTGTGAAGAAAGTAAGAAGCTATAATTTATATTCTTTGATAGAAAGTACTCAGAGGAACTGAGTGTACTGAAATTCTCAATTTGGGCTATGAAAGATTTGTTCCTATTTAAAGGAAATCAGTATTAAGTGAAACTAGAAATAGACAGTTAAGTGGTTTCACCAGATATGTGGTCCTACACCATTCTATCAAAAAGATTCAGTTAAACAAATTATGGAAAATAATTGTAGGTTAGTGTTTAATGGCAAAATTGCTTTGAGCTGGTGTGGTACTGGATAAGAATTTAAACAAAACTAAATTAAAAAATATCCATTAGTTTTGGCAGTAATATTCAAGGAAGCATGTCAAAACATACACCAAATGTAGGTTCATATTAGAAGGTCCCAGTATCACCATTGATGATTAGCCTGGAGTCATACACTCTCTGTGGAAATGTAATAGTGCTACTAAATGTATTGTATATGCAGTTATGTGCTCACATTGCAACATTTTGTTTATTGTTTTTTTTTTTTTTTTTATCTTAGAGAAAGTGCATATTGATATTAGAAGTAGCAATCGAGAAAATCAGTTGTTGTACAAAAAAAAATTTGGTGAATCAACTTACATGCTGCTGTTTTGCCGGGACATAATGTTTTTTTTTTTTCCAGTGTTATATTTATAAAATGAGAGTTGATAGGCTTTTATGCATGACATAGTATATATTTATTTGCTAAGTTATTTATGATCATAGATGAATACTGAGCTAGCTACCATAAGCAGCCGTTTTAAACCTAGTAACTCTAGATCGGAATCAAACTCTGTTCCTTGTGTGTATGAGGTGAAAACCTTAACCATTTTGCCAAACTCTCTTCCCTTTACTTATTTAGCAGTATTTGAACAACCTCAATTGTGGAGCATTTTATTCTGATGAAGTCCTTGCCTCTGGGGAACAAAAGGGTTTAATAAATTACAGAGATTAGCAATTTTTTAACTTTTTGTTTTTTAAAAAAGTACAACAGCAACTATATTGGTAGTGGAGTCCCATTTCATGCAGTCTAACTGGCTACCAGAGCCATACTTGGCCAATCCACCCCCACACAATGACACCTGTGAGCTGCCATCAGTAGAATATTGCACAGCACCAGTTTCACTCATTAGCACATTTTGTTTATGGCACAAGTTCTGCTGCACTCCCAGGCATGATGGAAAAGCACAACATGTCGATAAATGCAGATATAATGTACCTCAACAAATAGCAACATAATGAGTTCAGTTTACCTTTCTAAATTGTCTTTTCCTCCTGCATTGTGTAACAATGTTATGCTACAGTGGTTCATCCCTCACCTTTAGTGCAAGAGCACAAAGTGTACAGTCATATAATAGGCACTCCTGTGTGCAGTTTTGTGCAATGGGATGCCTCCTTTGCACTGTGGTACATTACAGCAATACATGTCTATACAGAGTGAGCCGGATACTTAACCACATCAGAACACTATATGTATATGAACAGTGAAGTCCACTCATGCTGTCTAAGCCAATTAACAATAAAGTAGCATAAACATAACCAAGCTACAAAATTAACAATTGTCAAAATTTGCATTCCCTAAGGCCTTTAAAACATTATAACTCAT
>NW_025059509.1:0-3951 GCF_019279795.1 Protopterus annectens
TACAGGCAACCCCTCCCAAGACCCATAAAACCCGCTCTCGACAACCTACAACTGCAAGCGTTTACCATAAGCAGAACCCTATATTGAGGAAAGCAAACTCTGATAAAAGTTAAAGAACAGGGTAAACGCTACTATTTCCTCACTGTTAAACATAAAAAGGACAAGCGTACTAGCTGCATAAGTGCCTCAAACTCAAGCGTACTAGGCGCTAAAGTGTACAAAATTCAAGAGCACTAAAATAAAGGTGGCTATTTATCTGGTTCCTACCTTAACATAAATAGTGCAGTATTTGAACTGAGTTTCACCCAGCTTTGCGGTGTCCTCTATGACCCTGGGATTCTCCTAGTGGTGTATGCCCCGCTCCGCTCCCCTCCCTGCCCCCTTATCCCACCCGCCCCCAGTACCTCTACTCTTATAGGAACAAAAAGTCCCTCCCACTCTCCTTCTTAGCAAATACAAAGCTCCCCTGTCACCACTCACGACTCCTCCCACCTCTCCGCCCATACCCATTGAAACAATCCAATCTAAGTCCTATCCCTCTCCCACTACCCTTTCTCAATCCCCAACATGGCCAAATATGCTCTCAATACAATTCCCCTAATAACCTTACTTCTCATCACTACTTATTTCCTATCAGCATATGAAAATCAGACTCTCTTAGGTATCCCTTTCCCTAAGCGTAACACTAACTCCCAAGGTAATGACCAAGCCTTCTCTATACTACCTTCTCTAGACCAGGACAAATTTGAATCCCCCAAATTAGTCAACATTACACTCCATTACCCCAAATCTCCACATAACAAAGCCAACCTCAAAATTCTATTTAAACTACAGAGATTACTAGTCTACATAAAAAATCGTATGAACATTGGCGGTGATATTCATCCTAACCCTGGTCCCACCACCACGCTTGACTCTCACTCTAATAATTTTACCCGAAATTCTTCTGACTCTCTACTAATATTTCATCTGAACCTAAGAAGCATTAACAACAAAGTTCATAACCTACACGCCATTATAGCAACTCATTCCCCTGAAATTATGTGTCTAACCGAAACATGGCTAAAGCCATCCACTAAGAATGAAGAGATCCTTCCACCTGGGTATAACATTTTTAGGGCTGATCGTTCAAAAAAAAAAGGAGGAGGTATAGCTGTTATGTATAAAAACACCCTGAATATCCTTAAGAACCCAATTCAACCTCCTACAATCTCTAACCTAGAAATTATAGCCCTACAGATCTGCTTAAACGCTAAAAAACGCATCAACCTTGTCGTAACTTATATCCCACCAGGAGACAACATAGAAAACCTGGAGCAAACCTTAAGCTGGCTATCCACCAGCTACCCACAAGAAACCATGGTACTTGGAGACGTCAATATAGACTGGTCTCTCTGTTCCACCCACTCAACTCCAAAACCTATCAATCTACATGGTTTTTCCCAAAACATCCTATCCCCAACTAGAATAGGCAACTCTCATCAAAAAGAAAGCATCATTGACTGGATCCTTACTAATAAAGACTCAAATAACTATACGACAGGTACCCTTCCCAGTGACCTCAGTGACCACCTAATTACTTATATCGATAAACATAAATGCCCAACTATCAACCCCCCCCTTTATAGATTAATCAGAAACAAAAAGAAATTTGTCCCACAACAATTTCTTGCAGACCTGAAATCCTGCAACTGGTCCATACTAAAAACCCTTCCAATTAATGAGAGTGTCTCACACTTCAATGATACATTTCTCAAGATACTTGATGCACATGCCCCACAGAGACAAATTAGATCCAAACCTCGTATAGCACCTTGGCTAACAAAGGAAACCAAAAACAAAATTAAACTACGTAACCATGCCTGGGACAAGTGGAGGGCCACAAAAACCTCCCAAGACCGTATTAAATTTCAACAACTAAGAAACACCACCAAAGTAGCTGTTACCCAGGACAAAAAACAATACTTCTATCACCTCCAGCAAAAACGCCAGAACAACCCAAAAAATTCTCGGCAGGCTTTAACAACTAGCTGCACCCAGGGAAAACCTCCACCCCAACCCCCGACAATCTTGTAGAGAAAGGACAGGAAGAAGTAGCCAATTCCTTCAACTCCTTCTTCACTGAGACTGTCCTAAATCTAGCCAGTCAACTAACTTCCACTTCACAATCTGCTGTTCTACAGCACGCTCTCACCCCAACCCCGTTCAAGCTAAAGCCAGTATCTTCTTCAGTATATCGTCCTACTAAAAACTTAGGCCAACCACCCTAGCAGCTGACCACCTCCCTGCAGAATTCTTGCAAATTGCATCTGATGTAATAGACTACCCAATATCCATCCTTATCAATAAAACTATAGCTGAGACATATATCCCTACTATCTGGAAGATTTCATATATCATTCCACTTCACAAAGGAGGTTCCTCCATGGAAATCTCAAATTATAGACCGATAGCTATCTTATCCCCAATAGCGAAAATCATGGAGAGATGCATCCACAAGCAACTACTTCACTACCTAACTGTTAATCATCTCCTGTCCAACTCCCAACATGGCTTTCGTCCACACCACAGTACAACGACCGCCCTCCTTTCCTTTGTTGACTCCATCAATAACAACCGCAACAACAAACTTATATCTTCTGCCCTCTTTTGGACCAATCAAAAGCTTTTGATATGGTCAATCATCAGCTCCTCCTTAACACCCTTGAAGCCTTGCATCTAGAAACACCAGCACTAAGCTGGTTTAAGACCTATCTCTCGGTAGGCAACAAGCCGTCCTGTGGCATAACTGTAAATCAAGACTACTCCCAATTTCCATAGGTGTACCACAGGGCTCAATACTCGGTCCACTTCTGTTTTCCATCTACATAAACAACCTCAAATCAGTCATCCCTAAATCCACCTGCATACAATATGCCGCGATTCCACCCTAATCTGCTCTGACGTCTCCATCTTGAATCTCCAAACTATTACTCAACAATGTTTTTCTCAAATTGAAAAATGGTTCAATGACTTGAAACTCCTACTCAATCCATCTAAAACGAAGCTACTGTTATTCTTTCCCAATGCTTCCTCTTCCCAGGAAAAAGAATCTCCAAACACTAACAAAATAACCTTCCATGTTAAATCTAATAATGGGACGATATAACCCCTGTCACCAATACCAAACTACTTGGAGTAACCATTGATCACAAGCTCAAATTTGACCTGCACATTACTCAAACCATAAAGTCCGTTAATAAAAAATTAGGATCTATGTACAGAATCAAAACTTCTTAACCCCTCTACCAAATTAAATCACAGGCCCGCACTCCACTTCTCTCTCCTCCCCCTCCCACGCATCCCCAGTCTTCTTTCCCATAAACGTGAACTTAACATGCTCTCCGTGCTTACAAAATCCATATTGCTAGATTTGTAACAGGTTCTCCTTATCGAACTCCACTCATTGTCTTAATCTCTGAGAACCCTTGCTGGCTTGAACCACCTAATCTCCTCAAACTTAATCAACTCCACCGAGGCCGAGTAAAATAGTCAACCACCCTGAAACCTATATCATTATCCAAGTATTCAGCCTTACTCTAATCTAAATAGTCTTAGATCAGCCAACAGTTCTCTTGTATCCTTACCACTCAAAGCTAAGAACCCAGGGGATGCCCCCACGCTAACCCCATTGGGGAAACCATGGAACCTTAATAAACTACCTAAGACTCAACTTCAATGCACCCAACCAAAAACAACCTAAAAGAATATCCTCATATCCCAAATGATATGTCCTACGCCTGGCACCGGACCAACTTGTAGTCACACCACCAGCCTTACTTCCTCCTAGCACGTTCTTCTATTTAGAACTCTACAACCTCTCACTTCAAATCACAATTGAAATTAATCACCCTTATCTGGTCTATGTACACCCCAAAGGAAACTAATTCCATGCTTAAATTACAGCATGTA
>NW_025059510.1:0-5766 GCF_019279795.1 Protopterus annectens
TTTTTGGCTGTAAACATCCACTTTGTCAGGCTTGGTCCATCTTGTAAAGGAGTTCTGTGTATACCTCTGGTCTGAAGATTGTGTCAGACTGTCCACTTTTTGGCCATTATCTCTGGGGATTTACTGTGATTTTGTGGTATTTATTGGTTTGTGATTTTTGACTGATGGTGTACATGTATATCAAAGTGATTTCCCCAAACAATATGTCTTTTAAAACCCCTCTGTTACTCTAGAATTCTACATTTATACCTAATATTCTTTCCCCCTTGTAAGAGTTGTGACTTTTGGTGCTGTATAAAACTAACAAAAAATATATAATATATATATATATATATATATATAATATAAATATATATATATACATACACACACACACACACACACACACACACACACACACATATATATATATAAAAAAAACCTTAAAAAAAATTAAAAAATAATTTTTAAAAAAATTAAAATTAAAGTTACACCAACAGACACACAATATGACGAAAAAATGCATTACATGACAACCAATCATAAATTTGACATTGTTCTGGTGTTGATGTAAGGTCAATAAGTATCTATGTTTAAATGTTTTGGGTTATTTATGTGTGTGTGTTGACTCTGATGTGTTTTAAAATGTAGGTGTGTGGTGGTGTTTTGTGTTTGTGTATGTATGTGACCAAAGTTAGAATATTTAAGTAGGGGGTTTTTCAGTTGCCTCTCTTTAGGTTTTGTTTTTTATGTATGTTGTTGTGGTATGTTAGTGTAGTTTTTTTCATTTTGATGTTTTTTATTTTTCTGGTATTTGGCAGAGTATCTGTTTGGGGTTTGTTTTAGTAGTGGTTTTATATATATATATATATATATATATATATATATATAATAAATCTCCTTGTTGTTTTAAAGATGAGTGTTGTATAAAAGATGTACCCCATCATATTTATCTGTTTTTATTTTAGATATAACAACATCTGATTCAACACTATTTTCCACAATACTAAAAAAATGTAGAAGTAAAAGGGTTGTTCTATTATTCAGTATTTACTAAAAGAGTTTTTTGCAACAAATTTTCACAGCTCTTATGGCTTAGGGGTTCTGTGACTATAGTATAAAAGGGTCCTGGGTTCAAGATCTGCAAGCTGATTTTGTTGCTAGGCAGAACAAGGACTGTTTGATACATAAAGGCAGTTTGAGCAGTTTTAGGGGGGTTTTTGTAAAGTGGTGCTGTACATTTAAAAAAACCGTGGCTTTGTTACCAGTGCACAAATGTGTTAGCATTTATATTTTAGTTATTTACACCTGTAAGCATCCAGCCCGGGTCCAGTGATCACTCCAGTCTGATGAAATAGCGGGGTAAGGGTCTTTAATAAATTTTTTAAATTTCCCATGAAAAACATGCTTCATGTGCTGTCAAAACAAGTGCATTTTTATGGGACACCTGAGTATTTTGGGAAAAAATTTCTCTTTCATTTTTCATACATGGGTATTTCCCCAGGTTATATGCAGTAAATTTGCATGTATTGTATTATTATTTTACTGTTAACAGTGTTTTCCCCAAAGTAAGAGTGGCAGATTGGTACTGGAACCATACATGCATGCAAAGCTGGACTCATACTGACTATCATGTTCTTGGTGTGTAGCTGTTTTTTATTAAGTTTTTGCTACTGGATATTGATCTGTATGGGATATTAACTTTGTATAGGACTGTCATTGAGGGCTGCTGTCATGTAGTAATGGCATACTTGTCGGGTTCTATCTGTAAAAACTTTTATTTGCATAACCTGTTGGCTAGCTGATTTTTTTTCCTCTGTACAGATGTGCAGATGTCAGGTTTTCATCTTGGCTGCTTACAGGTGATCTGTTGACTGACACTGACATGTCTCCCCTGTGTTATGAATGCCACTAGAAACCTCCCCCTGTATGCACCACATCCCATGGATACCTAAAAGACTACCGTCAACAGACATGGGGTACAGGTCTCCCAGAAAATCCATGTTATATAATATATGTTTTGTCATGGATCACTGGCCTCTGCAAGAAACCCGATGATTGGATGTTGCTTTTAAATGTCACCCCGGGGGTCCTCAAGTCATCAGTTGAAAAAATGGCCTGCTGACAAATGTCAGGTGGCATGATACCACACCCCCATTTTACTCTTCTCCATGGACATTCCTGGTACACCCTGGAACACCTGCACCTATGGCCCCGTATGACAAATGTGTCAGTGTGCATTACTGAGAATAACAGTGTCTTTTGTTTTTTTGTAGTTGATAATACCCTGGGGGCCCTTTTCACCAAATACACCCCCATTGCCATATTTAAAAAGGTTTCTGCTGTAATGGACATTAAATGTACCTTGTTACACTTTTACTATGGGCTACCTGGGGTTGCAGTACCAGCATAACACTGTGTACAAATGGGTAGATAGGAAAGGGTTACCTTTGAGTCCTGGCAAGTGTGTGTATGTGTGCAAGTGTGTATATTTGTAGGAAAAGCATTCTGAGGCCACATTCTCCAAATACAATTTGCCATACATTATGGGATAGTGATGTTGCTGACATTAAGGGGCCATGACAAACCCTCACCCCCAAACCCCGTGGCATGTGCATTAAATGCATATCCTTAGTAGCACTGATTAGAAAAAAGGGGGTTTTTTGCAGTCCTGGTGTCAGAGCATTATCATGGGTTTCAGTGGTAAAATATCCCAAAGTTGGGGGGGTGCTGGGTATATTTTTTTACACCATGGTACCCCCCTACATGTCCCAAGGTCCACTGTATAGGACCCTGTCAAAAACCCTACAGGTACTGATTACACTCCCCCAAAGATGCATTTCTGTGTGCAAATTTTTTGTAACAGAATGGACTCATGACAAGGTGTTGCCATAAACCCATCTCTCAGATTTTTATGGTTATGTGTTTGTCAATGTGTATATGACAGTATGTCATACTATGTATTGTTCATTAACACCCAGTACATTTCCCCCTTACCATACTGTACAAGGCCTGGTGATGTTCTTCTTAACAAGAAACTCCCCCCTCATCCTAAAATCTGTGGGTGTGTTAAGAACTTTGTAGCAATGACCTAGGTAGGGGGCTACTCTCAGTGTTGAAATATTGTGTATGTGAAGGGGTCTACTTCAGTTTGCAGAAAATCCCCCCCACCCTCCAAAGTGGAATGGCCCCCCACACCAACCCAAAGTTTATCAACTAAATTTCCACATTGGGGAAAGGGCATTTAAAAAGTACCATTGTCAATGACATTAATCTGGGCTGATTTTTGATGTGAAAATTTTTCCTATTTTTTTTGGGGGGAATTAAAAGGCTTGGTTCACTGCAAAATTAAGTACATCCATGTGTGCAGTATTCTTGTGTATTGCATCAACACCAAAGTTCTGTGTAATAGTTATTCCAAAAATTTGGGGTGTGACCCAGTACCACCATTGTCCATTGTAAAAGGGGGGTTAAAAACCCCCTGCTCACCTGTATTTCCCAAAACCTATCAGCAATGTGGTGCAGTAATGTTATACAGACCTGTTACGTGTTCAGCTGTAGGACGTCTTTTCACCCCAATACCCTTGTAGGAAGAAAAGACCAACATTTTACACATAGACACCTACAACACAAACTGACTACATTATGGAAACCACAATCAATCATCATTAATAATAGCTATAATGCATCATGGCTGGACAGCTACACATCCTGACATGTACGCAATAAACTTTCCTGCTGAAAACATGTTACCCAGCATTACATTGCTACACCTTAGTACATTCACTCTGTGCATCAGAACCATATTAGCATGTCCCTGCATCAATGGTATGGATGACAGGGATGTGACACAGGTATCATCATATGCACAGGGTGTGGTGTGGGTTTGCCAGAAAACTAAGCTGAGCCATTTGGTTGACATCATGTGTCTGTGTGTTAAGTTTTTTATTTATTAATTGGGCTATGCAGATGTGGTATGGAGGTGCCCTAGCTGTGTTGGTGATGTGTGTGTGTATGTATGCACACAGTTCTGCCATGTGGCTGCCCTATACAGGGGTTTGCTGGACAGCTGCAGACCATACATGGCAGGATGTACAGTTCACCATGTCTGGCCACACAGAATGTGCCTGCCAGGGGTTCAAAGGCCACTTCCAGGTACAAGCCCAGATATGGTACTCTGCCCTGATGATGACAAATGTCCACTGGATCAGGGTCCCTGTTGGGACTGGCCAGGACCATGTGCACATGGCCTGCTGTGTTGTGGTGTGGACAGCACCCCCTTCAGTGCTGATGCTGATACTGCCACTACGGGAGTGGCTGTGACTTGGTGCACATCCACATAGACCTCCACCTGTTGGGGTTGCTGACCTATGTCCACATGGCTATTGCCCTACTCTCACCATATGCTCTAACACAGACATTGCACAGTCAAGGATTCCCACCATCTTAACCAACTGTCTATCCAGGACCTCTGCAAACTAACGGTGGGCACCTGCACGATCATGGATGTTGTCAAGTACAGTAGAATGAGCAGCCCTCTGGAGCTCCAGACTCTGTCTGGTATAACATTTGATATGTGCCTGTGCCTCCATGATGGCCCAAAACATGCGTCTGGTGACACCTGCTGTGGCACTACTGCCAGGGGCATGATGGCCAGCAGCTATCCTACGAGCACTCCTGTACATCTGCCTGTGTGGTACCTCGCCGGTGATCCGGCTATGGCTGCTGTGTGCAGACATACTTGCCATAGTCACCACACTGTCCTGTCCCATGCCACCACCCGACAACTGTCCCTCATCTATGGCCACTGGTGATGGGGTATGTATAGACATTATGACTCTGTGTGGGGATGGGGTGGATAAAAGTGAAATGTCAACTGATGGCACAGCTTCAGCCCCTGACAACCCTGACTGTGCCTCACCATACCTATCATCATTTTGTCAGAGTCTGTATGGACACTAATATCAGTTTGCCTGCAGGAGGGACCCTGACCCACCTCGCCACCTGTGAGGAGAAAACAAAAAATGTAATTTAAGACCTGTACATCATTGCTTACCTCTACACACACTCTCACACACACACACACACACACACACTCACACACACACACACACACACACACACACACACACACACACACACACACACACACACACACACACACACACACACACACTTACAGGTGAGGTGGCACAAAGATATTACACAGACCTCTCATTACCCAGCAGTCAACATGCATGACATATGGCACTCACATGCACTGCAGCTATACTCATCCTTGTTACCAAATTATACATCTCTGTGATCATGAGTTGTGTTAGTAGGTGATGCCCTTCCTTAACACTGCACCCATTTAAAAGTATTGCTGTGCACCTGTTCACACCCTGGCATTTACTGTGCACCATACCTCAATGTAAAACCATTGCTGAATGTGTATTGTGTGGCAGTTATTTTGCTCTGTTGCTCACAGCCCCCTTTGTGTTTGTCTGAAAATACCTGGGATGATATGAGGACAGATGTCAATAGTGAACCTGACCTCTGATTTGCAGATCTCATCATCAGCAGTGCATGTATGAGCAATAAAATCAATTACACTGACAACCTTCAAAGTTACTGTGGCTTTAGGAGTGTAAAACCCTTCTTGACATGCCAGCCTCTTCCATGATATGCAATGGGGCAAAACTGCATATGTTAACATTACAACACCTGATATGTGACATATGACCTTTCAATCAAATGCAGTATCAAACAAATGTGTTAGTTGTGCAGATGCTGACTGAGATGCAT
>NW_025059511.1:0-5094 GCF_019279795.1 Protopterus annectens
TGGGGCATAACCTGTCAGTGATGGGTAACACCTGTGAGCCATGAATCAGGAATCTGGTACTGCACAGACATTTCAGTTCACCGTGCTGAGGCAGTGTCTGCATGCATCTTGTGTACACTGCTGTTGTTGTGTAGCAACTGTTAGTGTCTAACCTGTGTGATCCCATGGAGTGGCTATGTAAACCGTGTCCTGCAGCATAAGGCAGTATGTGTTCAAGGAGCTTGCCATTATACGGGCCATGGGTGTCGTGCAAGATGACCCTTGCACATCATTGTGGCTTCCTAGCATGTAAGCACAATTGACAGCCAGCGGATACCCTATGAATGACATTGGAGACTGAGCATAATGTAGACATACACCCTTCCCACATATAGTGGTAGCATACCTGGTGAGGTATGTTGGCAACCAAGATCAGGCTCATACTGGCCTGTGCCACATGCTGAGAGATCCATTCTATGTTCCCTATCATGTAGTCCAGAGGTATGTCTCAGGTCAGCCATACTGGCATGGTCAATGAGTGAGTCATATGTGTCCATGCCTCTGACTGACCTGTATGCATGTGTTCTGTGGTGGCCATAGTGCCCAAAGGCATATCACTGTGACCTTCACCAGATACAGCCTGTGGGACCCCAGTGCAGACAAGACAGGTACCTGACACGTCTGTAGCAGGTGTGTTGTGTAGCCCACAGGCTGTGAGTGTGTGGCACGGGATGTGTGTGCCATGTGTGGCATGTGCTCTGTTCTGATGGAACATATGCCTGTGTGCCAGCTGTGGAGGTGTGTGATGCTCAGGCAGGATGCTATTCTGAGTCCCCACGTATGCCCCAGTGTGTTCAGCATGCTATCAGTGCGTGTCAATGTCTGACTTGTATTGTAGTCACTGTAATATATTTTATTTATTTATTTATTTATCTTACATTTGTTGACCGGGATAGTCTGACTGGATGCTTGTCCATTTCCAGCAGAGGCCCGGGTAGAAAAGCTACAATGGTAAGCAGATACAGCATTACATAATACCAGCATTACATATTACAAACAGATTATTTACAGAGATTACATAAGTAAGCAAGTTAAACATGTTCCACAGGTTAAAGATAGTCCTGAGCACAAGTCAGGATTAAATTAAATTACACAGTAAACTGGTTAACAGATTTTACACATTCGAGTTAGCCAGGCTTGATACATTGACATAGCCAGTTAAGTGACAAATGTTGTTTGAGTCTAGTGTTAAATTGACCTAAGGTGGAAAGAAAGGTAATATCAGATGGAAGTCAGTTCCAGGATCGACTTACAGAGTTTGCAAAGAGAATCACCGGGTGTGTTATTAATTTTGCTAGTCTGAATTAGTAGTTTGTTAGAGGATCAGCGGTCTAGGATTGTTATAGGGGGTGATAATATTTGAAGTGCAGGAGTATTGTCTGGATTATAGAGGATTTTATAGGCCATAATCAGTGCACCTTGGCCCGCACCAATTGTAAGCCAGCATTTGCTAATTGCATACAGCCAGTTGTGTACTGATTGCAGTTCTCACTGTGATTTCAGGTCAGTGCTATAAAGGGTATGTGAGATAGGCATTGCCCTTTCAGATTGTAAGCGGGACCATGCTGGTATGCTTTGGGCACTGTTCTGTGAGTGTAAAGGTTAGTATCTCTCTCATGATTCAGGCTGTGTTGTAGATTCACATTTCTCCATTCCTCTCCTGTTCACTGTAGTAAGTGTGTATGCACAATGACACCTACAACTATAAAATATATATATATATATATATATATATATTATATATATATATATATATATGTACATATACATATATTTATATAGTATTAACTGACATTAATACCTACAAGCTAACAACTAGCATGGCTGTTTCTGTTCACACACTACTATTATGGGAATCCAGTAGTTTTTGTAATTTCATGACATGCTTTGGGTACTACACATCCTATATTCCCTTTACATTCATCCCTACTATTACATGTTATATTTATTTTAGCACAATGTTCTTGTATAAGAGTCATGGCTTAGTGGTAGGTCATACAGACTACTGTTTCCAAGGTCCTGGGTTCGTGACTGACAGTGGGATTTTATTTTGCTTTTGAACTGAGTACAGGACCTGTCAATCAAAGTGACTAAGGCACTTTTAAGCAGTTGTAACCGGGTTAGCACTGGTTTGCATGGAGCTCATGCATGTGCACTGGCGGTTAGCTCACCCCGCACACACCGCTTACAACGCTTAACAGTGCTTACTCTGGCACACCGCTATTTTCTTTGAAAGAAATGAAAAAGAGGTGACAGCAAAGTGGTCAAAGAGGCCTCACAAAGGGGGTAAGACAGTAGGGTAACAACCTTGGGATTTGCAGGGGGGATGTAGGTAGGGCTCATAGCTGCCCATTTCTTCATCAGCTACAGCTGTCTATATGTATCTAATTTGGTGTGAGATTTCAAACCAACCCCACCTGAGAGAGGTGTCAGGACAACAATAATACTTGTTGCAAAGCCAATTGTAATAGATAGTTTCCATGTCCAGCAGACATGTGTGGGAAAGGGCAGCTATGTATGGGGCATAATTTTTTGTGGGTACAGAGTGCCCCTTTTTTTTTCAGGTGAGAGTGGTATATCAGGTGAAGGAAGTCGGTACAGCTGGGGAGGTAGGTTGGGTAGGTAAACAGACAAGACAAACAAGACGCATACAGGGGCAGTGTATGACACGTGTGGGGGGGTTACACAATTGACGGGGACGGAGGTTTGGATATCCAGAGCCCATGAGTCCACAGATGGCAAAAGTGGAACTGATATCCCCACCCATAGGCAGTTGCCACTGTTCCTTCACTGCCCAGGATGGGGCTGTGCTGGGGGCTGTGTAGGCTGGGCAACAGGCATGCCCGTAAGTTGTGCCACCCATGCCTCAAGCTGGCATAGGGGCTCAAGAACAGAGTCCCGAATCTCCCTACGCACCACAGTCCGGACGCTACGGAGGGTGAGTGGTGGTTCTCCTCCGGCCACACTTGCAGAGGGGGGGTGAGCCCCATCCCCTGCAGCGCTTCCACCCGCAGGTGGCACAGGGCCAACGGAGGAGGGTCCAGACTGGGCACTAGTGCCAGGTGCACTCGCCAGCTGAGGTGGGAGAGGTGGGTCCGCTGGAACCCGCCTTCCCTGTCATCCTATGTTTTGCATTATGTCATGACAGTTTGGGTTAGTGACATATAATACCATTCACAATTAGTTGTAACAGCATGCATTAGTATTCCCATTAACCAAACACCCAGATATTCACACCATAACAGTGTGCATAACACATGCATAATTTGAACAGCAGTACACAGTCCAACAACATGCAGGGCGAATTGATGGCAACAGGCCATCAGGTTTGGATGTATGAACAGGGCAGATGCATCAATGGACATGCAAATATATATGACCCAACAGGACAAACTCCGGGGGTGTTAATTGTGATTGATACCATTTTCACGTGGGATGGGTGATATGTGGTTATAGGGGGGGGTGAAGGAAATATTATTAGCACCTTCAAATACCAATCATATGCTGTACATTTCAAAACCTACAGATATATACACACTACTGTTCTAACTACAGTTTCCTTTTGATAACTATTTCAACTTGGTGATAGGACTGTTACTGAAAATAAAAACATTTTATTGTTCTTCATACACTCATATCTAGCTTTGTTCAGCTACATCATCCTGCTACATTTGCTTTATATAGCTGTAGACAAGTGTGGATGTTTGGTATATCAGACAATCATATTATCTGCATATTGCAGACTGGGGCAACATATCCAGATTTTGGGATAAAATTCCAGATGCAAACACTTTGAAAGTTTTTCTTTTTGGGTTTTTGATTCTCACATGCATTTCATTTGTCTTGACTGCAGTATATTTATTCAGGGGGTTTTTACTACTGTATTGCTGGATTCATGACACTTTCTCACACTCTCTCACTTGTTTTCATTTTACTATTCAGGATGGTACTTACTTATAGGCTTTATTGACATGTTTTACCTGTAGTTATTACAATCCTTTCCAGCAGTCTCACTTATGTCATATTTCAGTGTTTCAACAGGGATATATTTCACACATGTGATTTCATCATCTTCTGTAGCTATACTTTTCAGCCTGCTGCAGGTTGTGTACTATTTTCTTACAGATGGGGCATTTTTATTAAAGAATTTATGTCAGACATTTTCATTTTTCTGTTTGGCTTACAGGCTGCAACACACTTTTGTAATCAAGCAATACTTGCAGACACTTTCCCCGTTACTTGCACATTTTATTCCTTAGTGACTACACTGCACTCTTTTTCTGACTGTTCAAATTTTTTTCAGTTACTGGTAGTGGATTTACTGCCTGGTGGCGAACCGCCAGCCATATGGCTCTACGGTTTGCAGAACGGACACCTGCAGCTGTAATAAATGAAGTAATATTGGAATACACATCTCCATAATATCAGCTAGTTTAATTTCTTACATACATAATTAAATGTAACTTTCTCAGTAGTGGGGGGGGCATTTGCCGGGCCTCCTGGATCCCAAAAGGGTTTAGTTGGTCCTGCTTGCATCTCTTCAGGTCCGCATGGTGGGTGGACCTGCTCACAGTCCTTGGAATCCCTGTGGAAGGTGAGATCATGAGCCAACCGGTCCCACGCTCAGCCCTGTATGCTCCCCCGAGGACCTGGCCCTGCATGAGTTGGGCCTCATGATTGTGGACTAGGAGCCAGACCATGTCCTGGACTCCTCAGCCCCCCCTCTGTGCTCAAAGCAACTACCCCCTCCCACTCCTGTCATTCCCTGCAGCAGTTCTACAAACTTTTTGCTGTGTACTCCCACCTATGGGGCTTAAATAGTCCGTTTTCCCCCCACAGATCTGTGTTTGGCCATTTTGAAACTGAATCAACTTCAGTAAACCTGCATTGTCATGCTCCAGTTTGTATTCATTCCATATATTAGTTTATTGCATTTATAGGTACTGCTGTCATGGCTTAGTGTTTTTGGGACTTTTACTATGGTGTATAGTATCCTGGGTTAACCTGCCACTACTTTTTATTTTTATGACTTCTAGACAAGCTGAGGGGGGGTGT
>NW_025059512.1:0-4918 GCF_019279795.1 Protopterus annectens
TTTTTCCTTTTTTTGCTTTACTAGTTTAGTCCAGTTTCAGAGTTGCTGATTCCTGGGCTTTGTTATTTCCCTTTACTGTTTCCTTGCCTTATTTGGGGAAGGGTACCTTGCTTACCAGTGGGAGTGGGAAGCATTGAGCTGCCTTTGTCCAGTTTTGTGAGGTTTCAGCCAGTAACTAGTAGTTTATTGGTCATTTGGGCCAGTTTCTAGCTTTTCCAGCCCCTGGTAAAACGCTAAACGCTGCTAGCGTTTGACCGGGAGCTGCCACTGTTGCACACTAGGGCAGTGCAAGCAGGTTTAAACTATTCGGCTACCTAAAGTCCACTCTTCAAATTTTCCCTTAAAACTACCTTCCTCGAACTATACTACTGATCAAATCAGCGATCCTATAACTAAAAGATCAACTCTACTTGACTAAGTAGACTATTCTCTATCTATTAAACCTAGCACTTGCTCCTACAGTACTTATTACCTTGATAGGGCACTCTTGTCATAGATAGTACCCCAAAAGGCAACCCCCATTTCTCGGTCACCCACGCCCCCGAATCTTTTTAAAGTTTTTCATCTACCCTTCTAGCATGTCGAGGATCAGTTGCTAGTGTCCTCCCGCTCATTGGTGGAACTGGAATACAGGCAATGTTTCAATTGCCTCATGTAATAGTATCGAACCCTTCCTCCTCCCACAAAACACACGATCATTAATGATGGTAGAGATGCAACCATAATGCCAAACTGGAGGCTGAGTTTCAACATAGGACTGGCAAGACCAGTCAGGAGGAGAAGGTTACCACACACTATAGACCCAGTCTCACATAGTACCATTACAACCCTCAAATCATAGCCACACATAAACACAACAAAGACATACTCGGAGGCTCTGACTGCACCTACTAAAACAGCAGAGGCCACTACAAAGCAGACACACCTGAACAACCACCACCTCAGAGCACACCAGCAACACATAGACTCCTACAGTCAGAGTGTCAAACAGCTCTGTGTTCTGGCTGAAATGCCAGACATTACCTTAGTCATTGGTGACTCCATAGTCAGACAATAATTGATGTCCCGCCACTCAGACTGAGTAAGGAGAAGGTCACAGTAAGCTGCCTGTCGGCTTAGAATCCGCCACATAACGCAGGCGACTTCAGATATTCCCGCAACAGCAGGTACAAATATGACTCAGTCATTGTCCACGCTGGTAAACGTAATCTGAGATTCCACTCTCCTCCTGGACTACATGAAAAGAGACATTGAGGAGTCATTTCTGATTATGTGTTTCTCCAGGCAGGTATGACCCTTGACCTTGGAGCAGTATCCTACCTTCACCGAAGAATGATGCCAGCTGAATACAGAGAGCAGATGATCAGTTTTAACAATTGGCTTTAGACACTGGTCTAAAGGGGATCCAGTATCTGTCTTCCTGGGATGACATGCTGACAATAAGCTAATGCTGCTTCTGCTAGAAGGGGACGGCTTGCACCTGTCAAATTCTGGATTCTCGATATTGGCAAAGGCTCTTGCCACCCCCATAGTGCCTTTTTTAGGCAAGGCTCAAATTCTAAACCTACCACCCTAGAACACAAAAAAGGAAAAAAACTAAGGGTAATGCTGCTCAATGCCAGAAGTCTAAATCTCAAAATGCACGCACTCGAGGCCCTTCTCAGTATGGAGAACATCGATGTCTGTGCTGTGACAGAAACCTGGTTCAAGGCTCCTGAGAGCACCCCAGCGCTATCAGGTTTTACCTCATATCATGCCCCCAAAATCCGGACAATACCAAGAAAGGAGGGGTATCCATATTCATCAAGGACACCCACACCTCAAGACTGGTGGCAACGCACGATGCATCGGAGACCATCCAGGTGCAATTAACCATAGGCAAGACTGCTCTGCAAATTGTAGCATGTTACAGGCCACCCTCACAAACTCAGGAAACTCACATGGCCTTCCTGAAAACACTAGAGGGATAAATGTATCACCAAACACCATCATACTAGGTGACTTCAATTACCCTAATATAGACTGGGAACACTACTCAAGCCCAAACACCCTAGCCCAAAAGTTCCTGGAATTCATAAACTCAAATGCCATGGAACAACTAGTCACCATCCCCACAAGAGGAGATAACATACTTGATCTCATCATCACGAACATGGGAGCACAATGTTCAACACCGAAGTATACCCCTCACTGGTGAGATCAGATCACAAACTAATCTCGCTGGAGGTCCTCATCCCACCCCCACCTGAAATAAAAAGACCACAGTAAAGAACTTCTCAAAAGCCGACTTCACACTTCTAAAGACTAGTGTGGTCTCCTTTAGGCCCCGAGCGGAAAACAATACTCAAGCCGCTGAATCACTTACAAATGCCTTCTACCAGCACCTGCAGGACTGCATGGATAAGGCAATCCCAAGCAAAACAAAGACTCTTTGTACCAAAGGCAAGCGCCAGTCTGGTGGACCCCAGCCATAAACAAACTCTACAACAAAAGGAGGAAGCTACTACAAGATAGAGCAAAATCCTTAAAAGGTAAGACACCCTTGATCACTATAAGTAAAAACTAAGAGCTCTCATAAAATCATCCAAAGCAAATTTCGAGAGAAAAATAGCTAAAGACTCAAAAGACAATCATAAGGCCTTCTTTAGCTATGTTAGAAACCTAGGAGGAAACTCCCAGATATGCTCAGAACTAGTTCAAAATGATGTGAAGATTACTGATCCTACAGACATTGCTAACATACTGGCTGACAGGTTCAGTGCAAACTTCTCCCCTCCCCAAAAGGAGAGATATCTATACCAAATGAGTGCAGCCCCCAAACATCTCCAGCGCCCAAGTGAGAACTGCTCTCTCCAAAGCAAAAACACAGCATCCATGGGACCTGATGGTGTCCCCGGCTGTGTGCTCCACGAACTCAATGAGGAATTAAACCCACAGCTAGGACAGCTGTTTAATCAAAGTCTTACCTCTGGATACGCACTCCAGGAGTGGCGACTGCAACTGTGGTCCCACTTCACAAAGGCGGTGCCTCCACAGACCCTGGAAATTACCGCCCATTAGCTTGACAAGCCTTATCTGCAAAGCCATGGAGAGGATCATAATGGACCTCATAAATAAAGACATAGGAATTTGCAGACTTTGGATCCAACCCAGTTTGGCTTTGTCAAAGGCAGATCATGCCTTTTAAACTTGGTTGACTTTTTCAAACAGTCACCAAAGCCATTGATGAGGGAAAGGCAGTCCATACAGCCTACCTCGATCTGGCTAAGGCCTTGATACAATACCCCACTCGGGTATCATTGAAAAACTCATCAGCTTAAATGTTAACCCATACATCACAAGATGGGTTGCAAACTGGCTGAGTGACAGAACCCACAGGGTCAGAGTTGCTGGCGCCATGTCAGACTCAAAGCCTGTCACAAGTGGTGTCCCACAGGGCTCAGTCCTGGGCCCACTCTTGTTTGGCATCTACTTTTCCAGTACAAGCAAACACAGGAGGGTTATGGCTGACAAAGTTTGCAGATGACTGCAAACTGGGCGCCATAGTAGAAAACACATCTGACACAGATATCCTTCAGAAGGGTCTCACAGAAACGGATAACTGGTGCCAGAGCCACGGCCTAAAGTTAAATGCCAAAAATGCATAGTCATACCCTTCGGGAAAAACAAGGTTACCCCTAGCTACCAAATAGGTGGCAATCCACTGAGCACAGAAGAAGTTATCAGGGACCTGGGGACCCAGGTTGATAGTAGTCTGTCATTCGACACCCATGTAGCTAAAGTAGTTAGGAAGTCCTTCTACATTGCCCACCTTATCATGAAGGGATTCTCATCTAGATCAAGGGAGGTCATAGTCTCCCTTTACTCATCACTCATCAGACCAATGATTGAGTACAATGCCCCATTCGGAATGTATCTGACCCGACACTTGCAGCAGCTGGAGAGGCCACAAAAGTTCCTCACCAAAAGGATAAAGGGTCTCAAAAATCTGTCCTATGCTGCCCGACTGAAAGAACTCCAGCTCTATTCAGTCGCCACCGCTTGCTCAGAGGTGACCTTTGCCTAACATACAAGGCCATGTCAAACCCAGATTTGATGAATATGCTTCACCTCAAAAATCTAGATCCATCAGAGCCACAAGGGCGGAGACTTAAACCTCGACACGGCTATTAATAGGACATGCTGGAGGGATAGATTCATCACCCAAAGACTCCCTATGCTGTGGAACAAAATCCCGGTACATGTGAGGCAGAGCACCTCGCTGGCCTTGTTCAAGAGAAATCTTGACCAATGGATGGGAGATCGCAGATATACCCCAGGAATTACCTCAGTGTCACTGCTCGACAGAGGCACAGCAAAATAATGGGTATAGTTCCCCATACTAAAGGGGTGGCGTAAGCCACAAAACAATGGGCTAGGCTTATAAATGCCCTCGGGCAGATAGCCTAGTATGAACCTATGAACCTATGAACCTATACATTTAACTGCTTTATTATGATTTCACTTTTTAATATTGTTTTATGTGCATGGTAACACCAACAATATATTTTTCACAGGGTGACTCTGGTATATTTTCTTTTCAGGTCCTAATGGTAATAGACAGTATGGGGGTGCTTAGGGTCTTGAAGTTAGATGCCCACCAAGGAAATATGATAAGATGTATATATTTATTTATTTTTATTTCATTTGTTGACCATGTAGGTGTAGCTAGTCAGTTGACTATTTTCAGCACGACCTGGGCTCACATAGCAAGATCTACAGACTATTTGACAACGGAAAATGCAAAGAAACAGTGAGCAAATTACACAAATTTTCATACAGTTAACAGTGAGTAACACTGAAGTGTATGGAAATTACATATTTACAATCAAAAAAAACAAGGCTTTGAAAGGTATCAAAAAATTTTTCTTTTTTTTTT
>NW_025059513.1:0-6137 GCF_019279795.1 Protopterus annectens
CTAACCTGTTCTGAAAGACTGCTTCCACCCATCTATAAATATACAGAGCTGAGTATGTTTTTTGGTTTGGGGAGTTTATAATTGGTAATTGTTGCTCAGATCTCTGTTGAAACTCTTCTTTTGCCTCAACTCCCCTATTTTCTTTTCTGCCATGTTTTCAGTTATAACTGGTTTTATGACTGTGTGTTATCTAACTCAAGGAACATGTGCGTAAAATTAGACCTGTTAGTAAAAGCCTGTATTTAATTGCTGGAACCTATGTTCTGAGAGACTGCCTTCCAATCTATCTGCAAATATACATAGCTGAGTATATTTTTTTGGTTTTAGAGTTTGTACTGTTAATTGTTGCTTAGATCTCTGTTGAAACTCTTGTCTCCCTTTTCTGAAAGACTGCTTTCCAATCTATCTGCAAATATATTTTTTTGATTTTAGAGTTTGCATTGTTAGTTGTTGCTTAGATCTCTGTTGAAACTGTTTTGATCCACCTCCCCTATTTTCTGCTGTGTTTTCTGTTGGTATAACTGTTTTTACAGCATGTGTGTTATCTAACTCAAGGATCAGATGCATAGAATTAGACCTGTTAGTGACAGCCTGCATTTATTTGCTGGAACCTGTGTTCTGAGAGACTGCCTTTCAATCTATCTGCAAATATAAAGAGGTGAGTATACTTTTTTAGTTTTAGAGTTTGTACTGTTAACTGTTGCTTAGATCTCTGTTGAAACTTTTTGTCCCACCTTCCCCTATTTTATGTCGTGTCTTCAGATGGTAAAACTTTTTTTACAGCTTGTGTGTTATCTAACTCAAGGATCACTTGCATAAAATTATACCTGTTAGTAACAGCCTGCATTTAATTGTGGGAACCTGTGTTCTGAGAGACTGTCTTCCAATTTATCTGCAAATATACAGAGCTGAGTATATATATTTTTTTAGATTTTGTACTGTTAAGTATTGCTTAGATCTCGGTTGAAACTGTTTTTCCCACCTCCCCTGTATTTTTAGTCTGCCTTTGTTGGTCTTCATTTGAGTACCAACTGTTTTTTACAGCTTGTATGTTATGTAACTCAAGGATCACTTGCATAAAATTATACCGGCTAGTAACAGCCTGCATTTAATTGTGGGAACCTGTGTTCTGAGAGACTGTCTTCCACCCATCTGCAAATATATGAGCTGAGTATATATATTTTTAGACTGTACTATATTGCTTAGATCTCAAGCAAACCTCACTTTCCTAACTCTCCCCTTTTTCTGCTGCTCTTCATTTGTATAACTTGTTTTAACAGCTTCAGTGTTATCTAACTAAGCACAAATTAAACCTGTTTGTAACAGCCTGCATTTAATTGCTGTAATCTGCCTTCTGAAAGACTGCCTTTAAATCTATCTGCAAATATACAGAGCTGAGTATATATTTTTTTAGTTTTAGAGTTTGTACTGTCAGTTGTTGCTTAGATCTCTGTTGAAACTATTGTCTCTCTGTCCTGTGAGACTGCTTTCCAATCTATCTGCAAATATACAGAGCTGAGTATATATTTTTTGATTTTAGAGTTGTACTGTTAGTTGTTGCTTAGATGACTGTTGAAACTGTTTTGTCCGACCTCCATCTATTTTCTGCCGTATCTTCAGTTGGTATAACTGGTTTTTACAGCTTGTGTGATATCAAACTCAAGTATCACTTGCTTAAAATTAGACCTGTTAGTAACAGCTTGCATTTAATTGCTGGAACCTGTGTTCTGAGAGATTGTCTTCCAATCTATCTGCAAATATACAGAGCTGAGTATATCTTTTTGTTTTAGAGTTTGTACTGTTAAATGTTGCTTAGATCTCTGTTGAAACTGTTTTGTCCCACCTCCCCCTGTTTTCTGAAGTGTCTTCATTTGTATAACTGTTTTTTACAGCTTGTGTATTATCTAACTCAAGGATCACATGCATAAAATTAGACCTGTTAGTAACACCCTGCATTTAATTGCTGGAACCTATGTTCTGAGAGACTGCCTTCCAATCTGTCTGCAAATATACATAGCTGAGCATATTTTTTTGGTTTTAGAGTTTGTACTGTTAATTGTTGCTTAGATCTCTGTTGAAACTCTTGTCTCCCTTTTCTGAGAGACTGCTTTCCAATCTATCTGCAAATATACAGAGCAGAGTATTTTTTTGATTTTAGAGTTTGCATTCTTAGTTGTTTCTTAGATCTCTGTTGAAACTGTGTTGATCCACCTCCCCTATTTTCTGTTGTGTTTTTTCTTGGTATAACTGTTTTTACAGCTTGTGTGTTATCAAACTTAAGGATCACGTGCATAGAATTAGACCTGTTAGTAACAGCCTGCATTTATTTGCTGGAACCTGTGTTCTGAGAGACTGCCTTTCAATTATCTGCAAATATACAGAGCTGAGTATACTTTTTTGGTTATAGAGTTTGTACTTTTAACTGTTGCTTAGATCTCTGTTGAAAGTTTTTGTCCCACCTCCCCCTATTTTCTGTCATGTCTTCAGTTGGTAAAACTTTTTTACAGCTTGTGTGATATCTAACTCAAGGATCACTTGCATAAAATTAAACCTGTTTGTAACAGCCTGCATTTAATTGCTGGAACCTGTGTTCTGAGAGAGTGCCTTCCAAACTATCTGCAAATATACAGAGGTGAGTATATATTTTTTTGGTTTTAGAGTTTGTACTCTTAATTGTTGCTTATATCGCTGTTGAAACTGTTGTCTCCCTGTTCTGAGAGAGACTACTTTACAATCTATCTGCAAATATACAGGGCTGAGTATTTTTTTTGTTTCAGAGTTTGTACTGTTAAGTGTTGCTTAGATCTCTGTTGAAACTGTTTTGTCCCACCTCCCCCTATTTTCTTCCGTGTCTTCATTTGGTATAACTGTTTTTTACAACTTGTGTGTTATCTAACTAAAGGATCGCTTGCATAAAATTAGACCTGTTAGTAACACCCTGCATTTAATTGCTGCAACCTGTGTTTTGAGAGAGTGACTTTGAATTTATCTGCAAATATACAGAGCTGAGTATATTTTTTTGGTTTTAGAGTTTGTACTGTTAATTTTTGCTTAGATCTCTGTTGAAGCTATTGCCTCCCGGTTCTGAGAGACTGCTTTCTAATCTGTCTGCAAATATACAGAGCTGAATATATTTTTTGGTTTTAGAGTTTGTACTGTTAGTTGTGACTTTGATCTCTGTTGAAACATTTTTGTCCCTCCTCCCCCTATTTTCTGCAATGTCTTCAGTTGATATAACTGTTTTTATAGCTTATGTGTTATCTAACTCAAAGGTCACTTGCATAAAATTAGAGCTGTTATTAACAGTCTCTATTTTATTGCTGGAAAATGCATTATGAGAGACTACCTTCC
The DNA here is from genome assembly GCF_019279795.1 of Protopterus annectens. Taxonomy (NCBI): domain Eukaryota; kingdom Metazoa; phylum Chordata; order Ceratodontiformes; family Protopteridae; genus Protopterus; species Protopterus annectens. The sequence goes on from NW_025059513.1 coordinate 3,352, forward strand.
AATCTATCTGCAAGTATTCAGAGCTGAGTATAAATTTTTTTTTAGATTTTGTACTGTTAAGTATTGCTTAGATCTCGGTTGAAACTGTTTTGTCCCACCTCCCCCTTTTTTCTGCCGTTTCTTCATTTGGTATAACTGTTTTTTACAGCTTGTATGTTATCTAACTCAAGGATCACTTGCATAAAATTAAACCTGTTTGTAACAGCCTGCATTTAATTGCTGTAATCTGCCTTCTGAAAGACTGCCTTTAAATCTATCTGCAAATATACAGAGCTGAGTATATATTTTTTGGTTTTAGAGTTTGTACTGTCAGTTGTTGCTTAGATCTCTGTTGAAACTATTGTCTCCCTGTCCTGAGAGACTGCTTTCCAATCTATCTGCAAATATACAGAGCTGAGTATATATTTTTTTGATTTTAGAGTTGTACTGTTAGTTGTTGCTTAGATGTCTGTTGAAACTGTTTTGTCCGACCTCCATCTATTTTCTGCCGTATCTTCAGTTGGTATAACTGTTTTTTACAGCTTGTGTGATATCAAACTCAAGGATCACTTGCTTAAAATTAGACCTGTTAGTAACAGCTTGCATTTAATTGCTGGAACCTGTGTTCTGAGAGATTGTCTTCCAATCTATCTGCAAATATACAGAGCTGAGCATATTTTTTTGGTTTTAGAGTTTGTACTGTTAATTATTGCCTAGATCTCTGTGGTCTGCAAATATACAGAGCTGAATATATATTTTTTTGGTTTTAGAGTTTGTACTGTTAATTGTGACTTTGATCTCTGTTGAAACATTTTTCTCCCTCCTCCCCCTATTTTCTGCCATGTCTTCAGTTGATATAACTGTTTTTACAGCTTCTGTGTTATCTAACTCAAAGATCACTTGCATAAAATTAGAGCTGTTATTAACAGTCTCCATTTTATTGCTTGAAAGTTAGTTATGAGAGACTACCTTCCAATCTATCTACAAATATATAGAGCTGAGTATATATTTTTTTGGTTTTAGAGTTTGTGCTGTTAATTGTTGCTTAGATCTCTGTTGAAACTGTTGTCTCCCTGTTCTGAAAGACTGCTTTCCAATCTATCTGCAAATATACAGAGCTGAGTATGTTTTTTGGTTTTAGAGTTTATACTGATAATTGTTGCCTAGATCTCTGTTGAAACTCTTTTGCCCCACCTCCCCCTATTTTCTGCCATGTTTTCAGTTATTATAACTGGTTTTTACAGCTTGTGTGTTATCTAACTCAAGGATCACGTGCATAAAATTAGACCTGCCTTTTCTGAGAGACTGCTTTCCAATCTATCTGCAAATATACAGAGCAGAGTATTTTTTTTATTTTAGAGTTTGCATTGTTAGTTGTTGCTTAGATCTCTGTTGAAACCGTCTTGATCCACCTCCCCTATTTTCTGTTGTGTTTTTTGTTGGTATAACTGTTTTTACAGCTTGTGTGTTATCTAACTCAGGGATCACGTGCATAGAATTTGACCTGTTAGTAACAGCCTGCATTTATTTGCTGGAACCTGTGTTCTGAGAGACTGCCTTGCAATCTATCTGCAAATATACAGAGCTGAGTGTACTTTTTTGGTTTTAGAGTTTGTACTGTTAAGTGTTGCTTAGATCTCTGTTGAAACATTTTGTCCCACCTCCCTCTATTTTCTGTCATGTCTTCAGTTGGTAAAACTTTTTTTTACAGCTTGTGTGTTATCTACCTCAAGGATCACTTGCATAAAATTAGACCTGTTTGTAACAGCCTTCATTTAATTTCTGGAATCTGTATTCTGAAAGACTGCCTTTTAATCTATCTGCAAATATACAGGGCTGAGTATATATATTTTTTTGGTTTTAGAGTTTGTACTGTCAGTTGTTGCTTAGATCTTTGTTGAAACTATTGTCTCCCTGTCCTGAGAGACTGCTTTCCAATCTATCTGCAAATATACAGAGCTGAGTATATTTTTTTTGGTTTTAGAGATGTACTGTTAGTTGTTGCTTAGATGTCTGTTGAAACTGTTTTGTCCAACCTCCACCTATTTTCTGCCGTGTCTTCAGTTGGTATACCTGTTTTTTACAGCTTGTGTGATATCAAACTCAAGGATCACTTGCTTAAAATTAGACCTGTTAGTAACAGCCTGCATTTAATTGCTGGAACCTGTGTTCTGAGAGATTGTCTTCCAATCTTTCTGCAAATATACAGAGCTGAGTATATATTTTTTTTGGTTTTAGAGTTTGTACTATTAATTGTTGCTTAGATTGCTGTTGAAACTGTTGTTTCCCTGTTCTGAGAGAGACTACTTTACAATCTATCTGCAAATATACAGGACTGAGTATTTTTTTTGTTTCAGAGTTTGTACTGTTAACTGTTGCTTAGATCTCTGTTGAAACTGTTTTGTCCCACCTCCCCCTATTTTCTTCCATGTCTTCATTTGGTATAATATTTTCAGCTTATTGTGTTATCTAACTAAAGGATCGCTTGCATAAAATTAGACCTGTTAGTAACACCCTGCATTTAATTGCTGCAACCTGTGTTCTGAGAGAGTTCCTTCCAATCTATCTGCAAATATACAGAGCTGAGTATATTTTTTGGTTATAGAGTTTATACTGTTAATTGTTGCTTGAATCTCTGTTGAAACTATTTGTCACCTTAATGCTGAGACTGCTTTCCAGTATCTGCAAATATACAAAGCTAGTTTTATTTTTTTGGTTTAGAGTTTGTACTATTAAATTATTGACTTAAAGATCTCTGTTAAACTGTTTGTCCCTCCTATCCTAAAACCTTGCATAAAATCTTGCCC
>NW_025059514.1:0-5450 GCF_019279795.1 Protopterus annectens
CCGGGGTGGAAAAAGGTTTGAGTAGGCCATTTCTGATAAGTGTTGATGGTTTCAGGATCAACTCACTTGGGGAGTTAATTATAGCACCCAACTTATAATCATCTGCGAACTTGCTACCTCTAGTGGGGGAAAGAATGAGCTGGTCCAGAGCACTGGAATTAATGAATTCCAGGAAACATTACATTGGACAAGTGAATTGGTACATGAGTAGTTTTCCAGTTAATGGAGGGGTAGATGAAGTCGCCCAGTATGAGAGTGTTAGGTTGGATTCTGATATTTTCCAGGTTGCTTAGGAACATGGAGTGTGAGTCTTGAGACATGGTTGGGGACCTATAGCAGGCTATGACAGGAATCGCTGTCTTACCCAATGTTAGCTGCACCTAAAATATCTCTGATGCGTTATGTTGGGCTACCAGTCTGGAGGTGTCCACATCCTTTATGAATATGGAAACACCACTGTCTTTGGAGTTTTGGGCTAAGTTCAGGGGTCGAAAGGTGTGGAATAAGTTATAGCCTAGTAGTGCAGGGGTGCTTTCTGCTGCCTTAAACCAGGTTTCTGTTACAGCACAAATGTCAATGTTCTCCATTTTAAGGAGTGCTTCAAGTGAGTGTATTTTGAGATTTAGACTTCTAGCATTGAGCAGCATGACCCTCAGATTGCATTTGTTTGTAGCTGCAATGGTAGTAATTTGGTCTTTGGAACACCGCCTAAAAAAGGCACTGTAGGGGTGGCAAGAGCCTTGGCCAGTATCCAGAAGCTCAGGGGTGACAGATGCAGGCCATCTCTGGCAAAGAATTGAGGTCTGTCAATCATGTCATCCCAGGCAGACAGATACTGGATCCCTTTAGAATGACACCAGAAACTTAGCCAATAGTTGAAATCAATAATTCCTGCTTGTATTGTGGTATCTTTGAAGGTGAGTGACATCAGCAGCAGTGCTAAAGGAGGGGTAAGGGAAGTGTAGTGAGTGTGAATGGTCTCAAAATCACATCTCTACAAAGACACAGATTTTCTCAGTTGCCAGGACAAGGACTAGAACTCCTACCTCATTAGTTTGCTATACTATAGTATCACACAATTATTGCAAGCACCACAGAGCTTACATGTTGGAAAGCTGTCCAAAGGTGTCTTTGAAGGTATGTGACATCAGCAGCAGTGCTAAAGGAGGGGTAAAGGAAGTGAGTGTGAATGGCCTCAAAATCATGGCTCTACAAAGACACACACCTTCCCTCACACAAACACACACATTTTCACAGTTGCCAGGATAGGGATTAGAACTCCTGCTTATCTGTATTGCTACACTTTAGTATAACACAGTGATTGTGAGTGCCACAGAGCTTATAGGGCTGTAAGTTGCCCAAAGGATTATTTCAGGGTGACTGACATCAGCAGGAGTGCTAAAGTAGAGCAATGGAAAGTGCAATTAGTCTGAATGGCCCCAAACTCATTCATCTAGAAACACACACACACACACACATACACACTTACAACTTTACATTTGACAGGACTGAGATTACAAATGCTAAATGAGTTATCACAAGCACCACTGAGACTAAAGGGCTGAGGGCTAACAAAAGGAATTTCTACAGTGAATGACATCAGCACATCATGTGATATAGGTCAATTGGATTTGTACTGGGTGGGAAAGGCCTCATAATGTGATTCTCTCTGTCGCTTTCTGTTCTCTCTCTTCCCCACGTCTCTGTGTGTGTATGTTTGACATATTATATTATGTTAGCCTTAGATATGTGTCAGTATTCATATCCAGTGTGTGTGTGTGTGTGTGTGTGTGTGTGTGTGTGTGTGTGTGTGTGTGTGTGTGTGTGTGTGTGTTTGTGTGTGTGTGGAGTATAAATGGTGTACAATTTGGTGTGCATGCACAGACATATGCAAATAACAGATATCTATAGTCCACTGTGTTGTCAGACATGGGCTTCATTTCTCTAAGTGTGGGAGCATGCCCAGTATGACCTTCTATATTGAGTGTGTGAATCCATTCCAGGGAGAATTGAGCTCCAGTTCAGGGTTTTGTGTGCTACAACTACATTTAGCAACCTGTTTCTGCAGGATACCTGTAGATAGGTTGCCAATATGAAACACAATGGGTGTAAAATATGGGGAATACTGTAACTATTGCTGTCTGTGCTGCTTGTGTAACATGGTTGGTTGCAGCATAGACTTTCTGACATATGTACTGTTTTACACTGTGATGTATCATGTCATCAACTACTGACAGATATCATTCTTTGCTCACAGTTATTTACCAGGGAAATACAAGATGAATGAAGCTGAGACTAATATTCTGACACATAGACTACACATTCTTGCACACTCCTGCCATTGTGGAGGGGTAACTACAGACAATAGACTACTGGCTCTGCTTAAATGGTCTGGCGCCTTGGTAGTATGCTGGCTGTGGATCTCCTTCTTGTGTTTTTCTCAACTTAATGGAATGGATATATCCTGCTGGGGCCATACCTCTCAGCTGTACAGATACACCCAGGTTATCCAGAGGCAGAACTCATATATCTAGTCAGTTTGCCTTCACATTGTGGTTTACAATCAGTTTTGTGGCTATTCATTCATGGGTTTGCAGTCAAAGGGTAGTATGAGCAGACATTAGAGTTTCAGACTTCACACACTCCATGACATCCGGTAGCTGCACACCCCCCTCTATTTCTCTTGCACCCTAACATTGCTTGAAAGCAATATCTCAGAATTGTCCCTATAGTTGGACTCCTATCCCAGTAGTATTTATGGCCTGGTCCACAGTTCTTACAGTAGGACATATATGAGTCATGCTACTGGCATTTGTCAGCATAGGCCTTGTATTTTGTTTTCTGTTTACTGTGTTAGGTTATTGAAGTTCAGGACCCCCTGACATTTCATACACTGGCACTACCGGTGAGGCATGGGCACCCAGAGGACTGTAGGCCATATGGGAGTGTTGCAGGCCATCTGTAGCAGGCCGGTGCATTTCTGTCCCTCCCTTTACGTTCCCAGGTTTCAAGCCAGTGTGGATTACCTGTGGGTGACGGTGGTGAAAGTGGTTGAGGTGTTCTGTCAGTCCTTCCTGTTCAGACTGATCCACAAGTCCTGGATGTGGGCAGGTTTCAGCCATGCCACAGCAGCAGACACACCTGCATGGGACACCTATTCTGCATGTAGCATCATGTTTTGCTATTCCGCGAAACCCTGTGGCTGATAATGGGGTAGAGGTGGGTGCATGTGACATGTGTGATATGGAAGCTACTGGCACCTTGACTCACAGATATACCTGGGACATTGCCTTATGCTCGTGGTAGGTGGACATGGGCGGGCCTGTGCATTACTTTTATAACTGTGCCTTTTGCTGGTCTGCCAGTGATTGGTCAGGACTACCAGTATTCCTGCTACTAGAGGACAAGTAATGTGCTGATGCTAACCTCTATATATAATTCCAAAGTTATGTGCAGTTGACAGTTATTTTACATGCACTCTGTGTAGGGTACTTCCACATGTGTACTGTTTCTATGCATGGGCCTCTGTTCATGGCATGTTCAGACTGATCCACAAGTCTGGATGTGGGCAGGTTTCTGCTTACAGCGACAGACACACCTGCATGGGACACCTATTCTGCATGTAGCATCATGTTTGTATTCCATAAACCTGTAATGATAATTGGGTGAGGGTTGGGAGGGTGGCTTATCGGTTACAAAGCTGCTTTACAAAACACAAGGTGCAAGGTTTGACTTCACAAGCGAGTAATGCTAGGCTTAAATGGCTCGCAGCGCTACTTCTAGTACTAATCTATGAACCTATAATCTATGAACCTATGAACCTATGTCCAGCTTTCTGACGGTGACAGATATTGACATCTGGACAGTGAGTATAATACAAGCTTCTACTGACATGGGTGTAGCTTCAAGAGACATGAGGTGTGGGTGGCACTGCAGTTGTTGGAACATGGCCCTGTCAAACCCACAGTACTGTACCTAGGCCACTGAGAGACACAAACTAGCTTCATCCAGGCCTACATGCTGGCTAGCTTCCCCGCAAGCAATGTAAACACAGCATACAAACTTACCACTAATTGACCCCTGCATATTGTACACATGCAAGCAATCTATCACATGTATGAATTGGGGAAAGCTCTGGCAATCTATTGCTCCAATGATATTACTACTCAAACGTACATGTTACTGCATTTCTACATGGGATTACAGTGAGGGAGGGTGTGCACATCTGAAGACTTACTGAAACATTTACAATGACTGTACTGGTATTTCAGTTACTCTGTTGGCTTCTCATTTCATATTGTATTGCTTGACCTATCATGCAGTCAGGAGGCATATCAGTAGAGTACACGTTAGATTTTAAGGGTCTATATATTAGAACTCACAAAAGCTGTCTTTTGTGAATATATGTTCATTGACACACAAATGTCAGCAATGAGAACAGCAAAAAGGACAACAACAGCTGGAAAATGAGAATCAACAATGCATTCCCGGAAGTAACAATGCCATATGAAAGGTAAACTAACTGAACAAACCTTTACCCAAAACACCTTTTCATCGTTTTGCAGGCAAGCCCAATCACTTCCACACCTCCCCGCTCTTAAATATACTAACTCTTGAGACTGCACTACAGTGGGGAAAAGGATTAATTTTCTCATCCCATGATCACCTCTAAGCCAGCCAAGAAAATCCATATCTCGCATTCTCAATTTGCTGTTGTTGTCCTCCGCTGTTCCTATATTCTTGACATTTATGTGTCAATGAATACGATTCATGAAAGACACAGCTTTTATGATTCTAACATAGACCATTTTAATTGCATAAATTTCAGTTTCAAACGCCTTACCCTTCAAACCAATAGGCAACTGCCAGACCTGTTACAGTATATTGTGTAGGTTCGAGGGGGCTTTCGTTCATCATTGCCATCATTTGGGGCCTTAGTCTACATTTCTTTTATGGTCATCTACATCTGTCCTGTTGGGGAGGTTGGTGGTGGGTATGTGACTCTAATGACATGCATGTGTGACCTATAGACACCCAATAGTTAATCAGCCATCACATGTACTGCAGTGGGAGTTGTCACCTTGTGTAGTACTGCCTAGTATGTTGATACCAGTATTTGTTATGGATTTCCTTCTGTCCCATATAGCTGTCAGCTGTCTGTTGCTATCCCACTCAGCCACCCAATTCCCTTGCATGCTTGCATCCATACCATACATACAATTAACATAGGATACTACTCCATTCAGTAATTGATAAAAAGAGTGACTTACCTTGTTGCTGGGCCAATTTTGAGAACAGTGCTGGAGGGCTGACTATGTCAGATGCACATAGTACACTCCCTATACATGGTAAAGCACAGGTAGTGTCATGTGTCCATCCATTTTACTGTAAGTGAGAGTTGGGAGAGGCATCAGCCCTGGGTCCCTACAGTGTCAGGGGTGTGCTATGCT
>NW_025059515.1:0-5591 GCF_019279795.1 Protopterus annectens
CATCTTGTTTGTCTTGTCTATTAACCTCCCCAACCTACCTCCCCAAATATACCTACTTCCTGTACCTCACATTCCACACTCACCTGAAAAAAAAATAAAAAAAGGGCACTCTGTTCCCATAAAAAAATTACGCCCCATACATAGCTGCCCAATTCGCACACATGTCCAGTGGACATGTAAACTGATAATTCTAACTGGCAGTGCAACATATCTTGTTGTCCTCACCCCTCTCTCAGGGGTGGAAGGTTTCAAATTTCACACCAAATTTCAAACATATGCACAGCTGTTGCTGATAAAGAAATGGGCAGCTATGGACCTTCCCTACACCCATCCTGCATATCCTGAGCTGGTTTCCCTACTGTCTTTCTCTCTTTGTGCCCCCTTTTTCACCACTTTCCTATTTCTCCATTTTCTTTTCTTTAAAAGAAATTAGCGCGGGTTTTAGCGGGAGTAAGCACTTTTAGGCAGTAGTCAGCGGGTGTGCGCTTGTGTGCGCTTAGCTAAGCATAGATAAGCATAGCTAAGCATTGCGCAAACCCGCTTACAACTGCTTAAAACTGCTTTAGTCAACTCTGTATGACAAGACCTGTAGTCTGCTCATCAGCAAAATAAAATACCCCTGTCACTCTCGAACCCCGGACCTTGGAAACACTAGTCTGCATGAATTACCACCGAGCCACAGCAGATATACAAGAACTTGGTGCTGAAAGAAATATATCATGAAATACAAGGAGTGAATGTAAAGGGAAAATAGGAAGGCCATTACACAAAGCTTGTTCTGTGTATCTTTACTGGCAATTCTTGTGGAATTGCATTACATTAGTGTGAGAAGAGAAACAGCCATGCTAGTGGGTAATAATGTTACAGTAGCACCTTACAAACCCCACACAGTATCAGAGCAGGATAAACACCGCCATATTTGAATAGGAAAGAGGCCAGACTTCCCAACTGTGACTGATTTACAGGGATGTCCCTGATTTGCAAACAACTGTTACCTGTGCCCCACTGACTCCCTGTGAAATGTACTAACAGTAGGCAGAAAGGTGGGGAAACCCACGTAATGGTAACTGTCAATAAGTCAAAGTAGACACTACTTGCATGTCAGAAATGGTGTAGTAATACATATGCTCAAAATACCCCACAGTCACAACTGCAGAATATCTGAAATATATCACGGGTGTATCCCACTGATATATACCTTTCCCTGAGGCTGGTCAAATATATTCCTGAGAGTATCTGAGGCCTGCAAGTGCCAAAAACACACAGGCATATCAGCCTGTCTGCTGTTACATACTCTGCGAATAGCTGTAGAATTACTTCCACAAGCATGCCCTTATGTAGGAGTACAACACAGAAATATCAAAGGATGTAGCCATCTAACATACTAATGACAGAATAGCAGTTCACAAGCACTGCATGTGCCTGATATTCATAATTATTAGTACAATATACTTAGTTGTCCTCACCCTTCTCTCAGGGGTGGAAGGTTTCAAATGTCACAGCAAATGTTGAACATATGTACAGCTATTGCAGTTAAAGAAATGTGCAGCTATGGACCTTCCCTACACCCAGCCTGCACATCCCTAGCTGGTGTCCCCACTGACTTCCTGCTTCCTGCTTACAACTGTTTAAATGTGCCGTATTCACTCTGTATGTCAAGGCCCTAGTACTGCTCAGCAGCAAAATAAAATACCCCTGTAAGTGTCAAACCCCAGACCTTGGGCTCACCAGACTGCATGAAGTGCCACCAAGCCACAGCAAACATATAAGACCTTAGTGCTGAATGAAATATATCATGCATTACAAGGAGTGAATGTAAATGGAAAATTGGAAAGACATAGCAACACATTCCAGTAAAGACAAATATCGGGCATTCAAGGAGTGAATGTAAAGGGAAAATACAAAAGCCATAGCAACACATTGCAAGAACTACTGTTGTATGCCAGTTAATCCTCAAATTCCACAGGTAAGTACATACTCCCATGTAAACAGTGTTAGCATTAGCAGGTGTGAGTTAACATACACACTGAGAAGAGTGAACTGGAAGAAGCAACAGTCAGGTTTCAGTACAACATGCATTTTAGTGGCTACAACACAGCGTTAGATATGAGAAATATACCAACCTTCTGTCTCACACAACAGTGTCCACAGCAAACCAGCATGGTCCCCACCTTGCAAAACTGGAAGGCCTACGCCTACTTAACCTATCATTTTATAGCAGTGTCCTGAAATCACAGTAAGAACTGCAATTACCACACAGCAGGCTGCATGCAATTACTAAATGCTGGCCACCAATTGGTGCAGAGGCCATCACATGCACATGTGCAGATACCTACAAAAGCAGCCTGTACTGCCAGTCAACACATACAATAATAGCATTGCAGCAACTGGAGGGAGAGAGAGAGAGAGAGAGAGAGAGAGACAGAGACCAAAAAAAAAATAAAAAGCCAGCCAGCAAGCCAGCCAGCAAGCCAGCAGAAAAAAGCTGTCAGAAGCAAAGGTAATGTAAACTACATAATCTAATAATCTACATACCGTGAACCCTCCATATGTGTTAGCAGTCTGTATCTATATGTATATGCAGATGTGCATAGGACAAGGGACATACTGCAACTGTTAGTGAAGGCTGGACATACATATGTAGTTGAAGGTTGCTATGTGCACATATCAATGTAGATTGTAGTGTGTGGCATTGAAAACAGCATGCAGTGCAGGGTATATGTTATGTGGTGGTGAACTTCTGTGGGACTGAGACAGTGAGGCCTGCTACAGCAATACGGCCTGAGGACAGCATAATGCATTATGCACAACACTGTGCAATGTGCAATATCATTACAGAATGGTATGTCTCACAACTGTTTCAGAAGTGATATTCCCACCATGAAAGGTGGGCAGTCTATGTGCCTACATGTGCATGTATATGTATAGCAATGGATGTTTAGAAGTCTGTGTGTGTATATATATATATATATATATATATATATATATATATATATATATATATATATATATATATATATATATATATTGATTTATATATATGGATATATATGTATTTATATATATATATATATATATATATGGATTTAAAAATATATATATATATATATATATATATATATATATATATATATATATATATATATATATATATATATATATATATATATATATATATATATATATATATATATATATATATATATATATATATATATATATATGGATATATATATATATATATATATATATATATATATATATATATATGGATATATATATATATGTCAAAAGATTTTAATACTCTTAACATATACTGGAAGAATCACGCAGATAAAGATAAGCAAAAAGGTTTATTTTACATGCATGGAGACATGCTACGAAGTACATGGTATGTCAGCAGTCTAATTTCTGTACACTTCACATGGGTTTTTATACCCTTCTCAGCACGTACACAGTAACTGGTTACCAGACAAGGAATTTCAGTCAAGGCTATAAATTCACATACTGAAGCCTTAGATGGTCAGAGGTCAGTCAGCTTGTGCCTGGACCAAGGTAACATCTGTGCATTCCTCTTTGGTCAGCAAATTCTTTACAAGAAAAACAACTTATTTTAACTTGCTTCTTTGCTTGCAATGCAATTTCACATTTTAACCCTTACTATACATGATACAAAGATGTTGAACACAAAGATTCTTACTACATTTCCCCCCTTACAACACTTTGTATCACCAGTAATACATTTTATTCATACAGGTTTTCGCATGACTCATGTTCTGTATTTTCAGAATAATAAGCTTTAGTTGCATTGGCAGACAATACACTTGATATTATCATTCGGATGCAAGGAATGCAACAGCAATCCAAATGTAGGAATATAATGGCACCAACACATATAGCAATTAAGACATTCATAAGTACCGTTCCCCAATTTCCAAACCAATTTTGGAAAAAGTCAGTTAATGGATTCTGTCCTGGTTTTGTAACTTCAGAAACTTGTTGTAGGATCTCTAGATGACTGTCAATGCCATGTTCGTTATCTGGAATGAACGAACAACACTCCTCCTGGATAAGAGCGCAAGTACCTCCTTTCACCGCTAGGGTGAAATCGGCCATCGATTCTGCAACACTACAGTCCTCATTGCAGTTAACTCATCCGTCACCAATTCTAGCGCAGAAAAAGTTGCATTGCTCAGAGTTTCTAACAGTTTTGACAGTTTTCTGAGCTCCCAAATGGATTTTACTGTCCCATACGCTGGAAGAATACCAGCCCAGGAAATAACATCATCGCCCAAGTCCATGTGTGATAGCCCCTTGCTGCTACTATGGGCCAAATCGTGGTGATAGATCCAGGATGCATCAACGTTACCTATGGGATTAACAGGTTTATTAACAGCACATACATTTTGTATTTTAACTTGGGGAAGAGAGAATGTATGTCTTATAGTTGGTGCCAAATAACCCAAAAAGCAACTGCCTGACCAATTCCTCGGTAACCATTTGTATGCTTTTCTACCACAGATAAAATAACAATCATTTACTTTAAGTGTAATATTGACTGGAACAGAGTGATTTCCTTTATCTTGCAGCCCTTTAAACAAAAGATCATACACAGATAACATTTTTTCAAAGAAACTTGTGTCATTAACAAGCCCTGTACTATTAACAAGCACTCTTATAGGCTTGAAACTCATTGTACAGTGCCCATCTATTGTACAGTTATGAATTATTGTTACATTACACTGACTCCATCCAACCTTAATCTTGCCTAATCTTTGAAAACATACAGTTCCATTCTGGCGACCCATGAGGGGTAATGCTATTTTGTCCTTTAAGGCTACATTTGAAGTTTCAAATAGTAAATTAGTCCATGTATCATTTGCCCCCAAAGCGACTGTACCTAACATTAGATCACCATGTACAGTAGGGATAGCCATGCATATCCAACAATTTGAAACATTAAAAGATAGAGCATATGCATACTTAATAGCTTGGTACGTATTAAAAGGCGGATGCCAAGCCGTATTCTCGTCTCTCTTTACTTGGCTAGTCTTGTTTGAAAATAAAAACGGCCAAAACAGAAAAGTAACAATCACAACAAAATTATTTTGGAATGCTTTTGTGGGAAGGGCTGTTCCCTTCCGGTATTTTTCTGCATTGCTACAATAGTCAGATACTCATACAAAACAAGATTACTACTAATCAGTGTTCCTCAGGGGAACTCAAGTTTTTGTCCAGTTCAAACTGTTTTACCAGTTTACAGTGTGTCAGATGGATCCATGATGTTCGTTCTTTGATTCAGATTGCTGTAGGTGTTGCGATCAAAACCTGGTATGGACCTTCCCACTTAGGTGAAGCCCAGGTTTTCCTCTTGACAATTTTAATCCAAACCCAGTTCCCGGGTTTCACTTCCAGGATCCTGTTGTTCTTCTGATCTGAAAAGCAATCATTTGTTAAAGAGGTGTTAGTCCTGGTCAGCAATTTCCTTATGTAATCTGCTATCTCTTCACCTCCGTTCCGGGCAAAGATTTTGCCACTGCGGGCGTAAGTCTCCGTATAATAGTTCAAATGGTGTGACCCCCTTTTTATGG
>NW_025059516.1:0-3880 GCF_019279795.1 Protopterus annectens
ATGCTATGGGGTTCTAACCATGGGCCTTTATCCCCATGCACAGAATCTTAAAAAGACATGGTATGGGGTTCTTACCATGGGACTGTATCCCCATGCACAGAATCTCTGTCAAGACATGGTATGGGGTTCTAACCATGGGACTGTATCCCCATGCACAGAATCTCTAATCAAGACGTTATGGGGTTCAAACCATGACACTGTATCCCCGTGCACACAATCACTATCAAGACACGGTATGGGGTTCTAACCATGGGACGGTATCCCCATGCACAGAATCACTATCAAGACATGCTATGGGGTTCTAACCATGGGCCTTTATCCCCGTGCACAGAATCTTTAACAAGAAATGGTATGGGGTTCTTACCATGGGACTGTATCCCCATGCACAGAATCTCAGTCAAGAAATGGTATGGGGTTCTAACCATGGGACTGTATCCCCATACACAAAATCTCTATCAAGACATGTTATGGGGTTAAAACCATGGGACTGTATCCCTGTGCACACAATCTCTATCAAGACATGGTATGGAGTTCTAACCATGACAAGGTATCCCCATGCACAGAATCTCTATGAACACATGCTATGGGGTTCTAACCATGGGACTGTATCCCCATGCACAGAATCTCTATGAAGGCATGCTATGGGGTTCTAACCATGGGACTTTATCCCCATGTACTGAATCTCTATCAAGACATAGTATGGGGTTCTAATCGTGAGACTGTATCCCCATGCACAGAATCTCTATCAAGACATGGTATGGGGTTCTAACCATGGGACTGTATCCCCATGCACAGAATCTCTATCAATACATGTTATGGGTTTCAAACCATGGGACTGTATCCCCATGCACAAAATCTCTACCAAGACATGGTCTGGGGTTCTAACCATGGGACTGTATCCCCATGCACAGAATCTCTATCAAGACATGGTCTGGGGTTCTAACCATGGGACTGTATCCCCATGCACAGAATCACAATCAAGACATGGTATAGGGTCTAACCATGGGACTGTATCCCTATGCGCACGATCTCCTATCCCAAACATGCTGGCGCTCGGTTCTAACCATGGAACTGTATCCCCATCCACAGAATATCTATCAAGCCGTGCTATGGGGTGCTAACTATGGGACTGTATCCGCATGCACAGAATCTCTATCAAGACATACTATGGGGTTCTAACCATGGGACTCTATCCCCATGCACAGAATCTATATCAAGACATGGTGTGGAGTTCTAACCATGGGACTATATCCGCATGCTGGAATCTCCTGTCAAGACATGCGGTACAGGTTCGAACCATGGGACTGAATCCCCATGCACAGAATCTCTATCAAGACATGGTATGGGGCTCTATCCATGGGACTGCATCCCCATGCACAGAATCTCTATCAAGACATGCTATGGGGTTTTAACCATAGGACTGTATCCCCATGCTCAGAATCTCTATCAAGACATGCTATAGGGTTCTAACCATAGGACTGTATCCCCATGCACAGAATCTCTATCAAGACATGCTATGGGGTTTTAACCATGGGACTGTATCCCCATGCTCATAATCTCTATCAAGACATGGTATGGGGTTCTAACCATGGGACTGTATCCCCATGCACAGAATCTCTATCAGAACATGGTATGGGGTTCTCACCATGGGACTGTGTCCCCATGCACAGAATCTCTGTCAAGACACGGTAGCCAGGTTTTAATGCTTCTGGGACTGTAATACATGCGCGAATCTCTCTAATCAAGGCGTTACAGCAGGTTCAAACTGGCGGCACAACATCCCCGTGCACACAATCTATCAAGACCGCGGTATGGGGTTTTCTAACCATGGGACGGTATCATGCACAGAATCCTATCAAGACATGCTTATGGGGTTCTAACCAAAAGCTAAAGGCTATCCCATTTTACAGAATCTTTAACAAAATGGTACATGGGGTTCTTACCGTGGGACTGTGTCTACATGCACGAATCTCGATCAGAAATGGTAGCGTAGGGGTTCCCCAACCATGGGACTGTGTCCCCATACACAGAATCTCTATCAAGACATGCTATGGGGTTCTAACCATGGGACTGTATCCCCATGCACAGAATCTCTATCAAGACATGCTATGGGGTTCTAACCATGGGACTGTATCCCCATGCACAGAATCTCTATCAAGACATGGTATGGGGTTCTAACCATGGGACTGTATCCCCATGCACAGAATTTTTATCAAGACATGCTATGGGGTTCTAACCATGGGACTGTATCCCCATGCACAGAATCTCTATCAAGACATGCTATGGGGTTCTAACCATGGGACTGTATCCCCATGCACAGAATCTCTATCAAGACATGCATGGGGTTCTAACCATGGGACTGTATCCCCATGCACAGAATCTCTATCAAGACATGCTATGGGGTTCTAACCATGGGACTGTATCCCCATGCACAGAATCTCTATCAAGACATGGTATGGGTTCTAACCATGGGACTGTATCCCCATGCACAGAATCTCTATCAAGACATTCTTTGGAGTTCTAACCACTGGACTGTATCCCCATGCACAGAATCTCTATCAAGACATGCTATGGGGTTCTAACTATGGGACTGTATCCCCATGCACAGAATCTCTATCAAGATATGCTGTGGGGTTCTAAAGATGGGACTTTATCCCCATGCACAGAATCTCTATCAAGACATGGTATGGAGTTCTAACCATGGGACTGTATCCCCATGCACAGAATGTCTACAAGACATGCTATGGGGTTCTAACCATGGGACTGTATCCCCATGCACAGAATCTCTATCAAGACATGCTATGGGGTTCTAACCATGGGACTGTATCCCCATGCACAGAATTTCTATCAAGACATGCAATGGGGTTCTAACCATGGGACTGTATCCCCATGCACAGAATCTCTATCAAGACATGGTATGGGGTTCTAACCATGGGACTGTATCCCCATGCACAGAATCTCTATCAAGACATGCTATGGGGTTTAAACTGTGGGACTGTATCCCCATGCTCAGAATCTCTATCAAGACATGCTATGGGGTTCTAACCATGGGACTGTATCCCCATGCACAGAATCTCTATCAAGATGAGGTATGGGGTTCTAACCATGGGACTGTATGCCCATACACAGAATCTCTATCAAGACATGCTATGGGGTTCTAACCATGGGACTGTATCCCCATGCACAGAATCTCTATCAAGACATGGTATGGGGTTCTAACCATGGGACTGTATCCCCATGCACAGAATCTCTATCAAGACATGATATGGGGAACTAACTATGGGACTGTATCCCCATGCACAGAATGTCTATCAAGACATGATATGGGGTTTTAACTATGGGACTGTATCCCCATGCACAGAATCTCTATCAAGACATGCTATGGGGTTCTAACCATGGGACTGTATCCCCATGCACAGAATCTTTACCAAGACATGGTATGGGGTTCTAACCATGGGACTGTATCCCCATGCACAGAATCTCTATCAAGACATGCTATGGGGTTCTAACCATGGGACTGTATCCCCATGCACAGAATCTCTATCAAGACATGCTATGGGGTTCTAACCATGGGACTGTATCCCCATGCACAGAATCTCTATCAAGACATGGTATGGGGTTCTAACCATGGGACTGTATCCCCATGCACAGAATCTCTATCAAGACATGGTATGGGGTTCTAACCATGGGACTGTATCCCCATGCACAGAATCTCTACAAGACATGCTATGGGGATCTTACCATGGGACTGTATCCCCATGCACAGAATCTCTATCAAGACATGTATGGGGATCTAACCATGTGACTGTAACCCATTCACAGAATCTCTATCAAGACATTAGGTTTAAAGGGGCTGTATCCCCCCAAAAAAACAGAATTA
>NW_025059517.1:0-5350 GCF_019279795.1 Protopterus annectens
CGGGCTTTTGTTTCTTTTTATTGTTGTGGTGAGGTTTAGCTCACTGGGGTCCCAGTGACTTTTTCTTTGGTGGAGCATGTCCATCAATTCTGATTTTGACATGGCTTTGTAAGTCAGGCAGAGATCACCTCTGAGTAGCGATATGCACTGAGTACAGCTGGTGTTTTTTCAGTCGGGCTGCATAGGACATATGTTTGAGGACAGTAATCCTCTTGGTGAGGTGCTTTTGTGGTCTTAGCTGTTGGAAGTGTCTTGTGGGGTACGTCCCAAATGGGGCATTGTACTCTATGATGGGTCTGATGAGTGACAGTAGAGGGCACTATAACCTCTTTATTTCTAGATGCAAACCCTTAGTAATTAGATGGGACATAGAAGGATTTCCTAACTACTTTGGCAATATGATTGTCAAAGGAGAGATTACTGTCTACCTGGGTCCCCAGATCTCTTATTACCTCTTCTGTATTAAGGGGGCTGCCACCTATGTGGTAATTCATGGTGTTTTGTTTTTCCCAAATGGGATGACTATGCATTTTTGGCATTTAGCTTGAGGCCATGACTTTGACACCAGGTGTCTGTCTCAGTAAGGCCTTTTTGGAGGATGCCCATGTCAGCTGGAGAGTCAATTATGGCTCCCAGTTTGTAGTCATCGGCGAACTTGGTTAGCCATAGTCCTCCTGTGATTGCCTTTACTTCTGAGAAATATATGCTGAACAGTAGGGGTCCCAGGACAGAGCCTTGTGGGACACCATTTGTGACTGGTTTAGAGTCAGACCTGGAGCCTGCTATTCTTACCGTGTGAGTTCTGTCTGTAAGCCAGTTGGCAACCCATCTTGTGGCGTAGGTGTTTATGTTCAGGCTGGTGAGGTTTTCTATAATACCCGAGTGAGGAATGGTGTCAAACGCCTTGGTGAGATCAAAGTAGGCTGTGTGAACCACCTTTCCCTCGTCTATGGCCTTGGTGACTGTCTCGAAGAAGTCAACCAAGTTTAATAGGCATGATCTGCCCTTAACAAAGCTGAACTGGGTTGGGTCAAGTGTTTGGAGGTTCCCAACGTCGTCGTTAATGAGTTCCATGATGATGCGCTCCATAGCCTTGCAGACCAGGCTATTCAGGCCTATGGGGCAGTAGTTACCAGGGTCAGTTGTGGCCCCTCCTTTGTGGAGCTGAATAACTGTTGCTGTGCTCCATTCTATGGGCACATAGCCTGTGAAGGGGCTGAGGTTGAACAGCGTGTTTAGGTGGGGGTTAGTTTGTTCTGTAGTTAGTGCAAGACGCAGCCTGGGATGCCATCTGGCCCTATTGATGCTGTGTTTTTAGCTTTTGAAAGGGCTGTTTTCACCTGTGCTTCTGTGATTTCCGGGACAATACACTTTTCTGGTATTGTTGAGGGCCCTTTTGAAGGTGAGAGGGAGGTGAAGTCAGCATGAATCTATCTGCCAGGATGCTGCACATCTGTAGGTTCAGTATATTTTGTGCTACTTTGCACTTAGCTCAGAGCATATCTGCGAAGCCAAGCCACTTCTTAGATTCTGACAGCTGTAAGGTTTTGTGGTTATCTTCAATCCTTGGCTATTTTTGTTTCCGGTTAACCTTTGGATGATTTTATGAGGGACCTTAGTTTCACTGATACTGGATCAGGATGTTCTTCCTCTTGGGATTTGCTTTTTCTGAACAAGTTTCCTTTTTGTTGCATAACCTGTTTATGGCAGGCCCCACCAGACTGGTTTCCCTTCTCTTAGGGGAGTGAGTCTTGGTTTTCATAGGGATGGCACTATCTATGCATCCTTTGTAGGTGCTCATAGAGTGCAATTGTGAAGGATTCTGCATCTTGACAGTGTTATCCTTAGCTGCGAATAGAAACTTACCACCTCTGCCTTGAGTAAGGTGAAGTTTCTAGTCCTGTGAAAGCCTTTTAACTGCGGGTTTCCTTTGGATGGGGGTGGTGGTGGGGTGTGGACATCCAGAGTGATTAGTTTATGGTCTGATCTGAAAGACGGCTGACCATGTGGAACACCTGTCTCCCATGTTGATAATGACCATGTCCAATATGTTGTGGCCTCTGGGAGGGGAGTTTACCAGCTGATCCAGGGCATTTGAGTTGATAAATTCCAGGAAGCTTGGAGCCTGGGAGTTTGTAATTCCAAATAGTTTTCCCAGTTAATGGTAGGGTAAATTGAAATCGCCAATGTCAGGGTGTTCGCAGGGACCTTCCATGTTTCCAGTGTTCCAGAAAGGCGAGCGGTGGTCCTGGGTCATGGTGTGGGGTGATCTGTGCAGGCCACAATTTGGTACTTCGCAGATTTGCCCGATGTTATTTTGCACGCCAAGATGACTTCAGAGGTATCATGCCGCGCCACTAACCTTGAGGTGTGGGTGGTGGCCTTTGATGAATATAGATACACCCCTGCTTTTGTGTTTAGGTTCGTGGTTCTGTAATGAAACGTGTGATATGAGTTTGTAGCCCAGTGCTGGAGGCTTCGAAATTTTGAACCAGGTTTCAGAAGTTACTGCACAGATGTAGACGCCTCTCCATACTCGGAGTGCTTCGAAAGACATGCATGTTGAGATTTAACTCCTGGCGCTGAGTAGCATAACTCTATTTTTTTACTTGTGCTTTGATTAAGTAGAGGTGGGTTTGAAATTTTGAGCCTTTGTCTAAAAACACTCACAAGGTGCAAGAGCCGCCAGTATCTCGAAGCCATAAGTGACAGGTGCTTCATCTCATAAGCAATGCGGCTTGTCGAGCATGTCATACTGGATCCACTTTGAATGACACCAGAAGCTTAGCCAGATGTTGAAATTGATCTTTTTTTTTCTTTATACTGTGGTATCATTCTTGGTGAGGCAGGATGCTTCTCAGGGTCAGGGTCATACCCGCCTGGGCTATATGATCAGAGAGCTCTTCCATGTCTCTTTTCATGTAGTCCAGGGAGGTACATATCATCTCTAGGTCATTCACACCAACATGAACAACAATGGCAGAGTCATATTTGTACTCTGTTCTGGAGTGACCTGAGCGAGGCTTGTGCGCGTGGCATGGATTCTGGGCCCTCCGACACCCGGCAGCTACACAGTAACCTTCTCCTTGTCCACAGCCTAGTGAGTGTGCCTGCCTGACTATAGAGCTCTGGGTTTATTACTAGTGTGTGTTATTAGGTATGTTATTTTGGCTTCTATAGGGATGTGATTAAAAAGTGCGCAATACTGATTTTGTAGGTTTTATGTGTTGTCTGGTTTGTGACTGGAGGTGCAGGTTTTTGGGTGTCTGTTTTGAGCCTCTGGATGCTTTTGCAGGTTTTATTTAGAGCCTCCGAAGCATGATTTGTATTTATGTGTATTTTTGCCAGTGCTGGTTTAGTAGGTCTGTGTGAGGATGGAGGTGTGGGTGCAAGTGTTAACCTTCTCCTCATGACTGTCTGTTCCAGTCTTGGGTGGAGAGACCTTAGCCTCCAGTTTGGCTGTATAATTGCATCTTGCATATGTTAGTGTTTTGCAGGAGTAGAGGGCTGTCTGTGTACATGAATGGCGGCAGTTGTAACATTGCCCTCAGGATACCCAGCAGGTTCACCAGCTGGACTGGAGAGTACACCTGAAGTTGCCCTTGGTCATGCCTGAATAATAGGTGAGCTGCTTAGTCAGCTTTGGTTGGTGAGGTGGATAAAGAGCCTTGCCTGCTGGGCAATCAAGGTCAGGGTATATTGGTGCTTGCTATTAGGTCTGAGTAGCGCAGGTCTGTGGATGCTTTTGAATGGTTAGGGTTGGAAAGTTAGATCTGCTCATGAAAAACTGAAAAGGAGACTTAGTGGAGCCGGAATAATTTAGCTCCTAGCTAACCGGGTGCTGCCTGGCGACAAAACCGCAAACACGTTTTTAAACTACTAACTTCTACAAGCACTCCTCCAGGGACAGATGTATTGCTCAAAGTTCCCCTCTTCACAGGTGAACAGAGAAACTTCTATCCAAGTAAGATATGTGGCAACTCAGAAACTTGTAACACAGCCCTGACTACACTCAGCTGCAAAACTGACTTTTACGTTTAGAAAGGTAGAAACAAGAAATTTTCGGTTTTTGAAAAGATAATGCAAAAAAAGTAAAAAGTACACTTAAACGACTACAAGCAATCTGAAAAGACTATCGCACTTTAGTGTGAAGCCTACAACAGTTAAACATTTATTTAAACAAAAAAACAACTTTTTAAAAGTGCAGGCAGTCAAATAAGTACAATATGTGAAAACAAGCTTTTAAATCACAATAAGTGCTGGAAAAAACAGCTTTAGGCGGAAAACAGTTAAGTACAGCTAGAAAATACAGAAAACTGATAATCACTCCAAAGTCTCTCTTTTAAGCTAGAAGGCTTGTATCAGTTTAAGGCTTTCTAGTAGGTTAGTTACAGGAAAGATGGGAAACAAGCGCAGATGTGGTCTTTTAAACCAGAAAGTTGAAAAAGATGGCAAAATTCCCAAAAGATCAATAAACTACAATTTTTGGGCCAAAACCACTCCTCTTGTGGTAGACAGGCTACCTAGTACTTACACTCCCACTGATAAGCTAGAAAGCTGTACTCCAACACAAAGGCTTGGGGGGCTCAGAAGCTTACAAACAGTCCTGGATACAGCAAATCTGTACCTGGACTAGACTAGTTATGGGAAAGGTGGGGATCAAGCGCAAACACGGGCTTTAAAACCAGAAAGTTGAGAGAGATGGAAAAAACTGCCCAAACGGCTAATAAACTACAATTTCTGGGCCAGAACCACTCCTCTTGTGGTAGATAGGCTACCTAGGGCTTACCACTCCCACTAATAAGCTAGAAGGCCTCCCTCCAACGCAGAAAGGCTTGTGGGGCTCAGAAGCTTACCAATAGTTCTGGATACAGCAACTCTGTATCTGGACTAGGCTAGTAACAGGAAAGGTGGAAACAGCGCAAGTGCGTCTTTTAAACCAGAAAGTTGAAAGAGGTGGGGAAAAAATGCCCAAACGGCCAGTAGCTACAATTTCTGGGCCAGGAACCACTCCTCTTGTGGTAGATAGGCTACCTAATGCTTACCACTCCCACTGATAAGCTAGAAGGCTTCCTTCCAACACAGAAAGGCTTGGGGGGTTCAGAACTTACAGAGAGTCCTGGATACAGCAAATCTGTACCTGGACTAGACTAATTACAGGAAAGGTGGGGAACAAGTGCAAATGCAGGCTTTTAAGCCAGCAAGTTGAAAGAGATGGAAAACTGCCTAAAGGCAATAAACTACATTTATGGGCCCAACTCTTCCTGTGGTAGATAGGCTACCTGATGCTTACCACTCCCACTGATAAGCTAGAAGGCTCCCTCCAACACAGAAAGCTGGGGTTTAGAAG
>NW_025059518.1:0-5781 GCF_019279795.1 Protopterus annectens
CCCCCTAGATTATGTTGCAGAATGCATCAAAATTTTTTCATACCTCTCTACTGTCCAGATTTTGCAGAATGCTCAAATTTTCATCTGATGTTTCGTCTGTTCTTCATAAAATTTGCAGTTTTCCTACAAATCAATGAAGATTAAAGCCACTAAATAATGACATATTTGAGCTCAGACTTCTTATCCTTCAGAAAATGCACGATAACACAACTTGTGTTATTCTAGCAGCTTTCTGAGTTTATATGAGCAATGTAGACTACAAAACAAAAGGAAATGAAGACTATCTACTCATGTTTGCACCCTGTATTAGGAGGCATGTGCCTTTTTACAGAGCTATTAGCAGGTAAGAAAACCATCACACTTGGCTAGTATTCAGAGATCAATTTGAACATGAAAAAAAAAGATTGTTTCTACTTCTCTTTGAAACTTGCATCTTTTAGATACTTTCTGCAGAAGCTAGGGCATTTGTGTCATAAAATCATTGTAGTTAGCTAGCATTTAGAATTCAGCACAAAATAAAATATGAAATGAAATCAACTGAAAACTCTTGTTTACCAATGTTTTAACTTTGCACTGCTCAGATGCTTTCCTGCAGGGTATTAGCAAGTCAGATCATAACATTCCTGAAAAGCTAGTTTCTCTGAGGATAAAAAGGACAGTTGAAACTAATGAATGACTGAGGGCTGTTGTGAGTACAACTGCAATTTGAAAAGGAATCTGCCTAACACCTCTGAAGGTTCCTGTAAGCACCCTCCCCCAACCCCTGCAGGCAAAGTTGGGACATGCCCAGAAAGCCAGACTGAAAATGTAAACAAAGATCAGAATCAAAACAAAAAATCCCTGGGATTGTCCCTTTAAGTATTCCTACAAGAAATCACAGTGCTAAAAACTTACATGTGAAAATAAGCAGAGTGCTGGTAAGTTGGATATCAAGATCAAAATGCTCTCCAGTCTCTCTCCGAGAGACACAGTTTATAAAACATCACTAACAAACATATCTCTGGGTCCTCCCCAGATTACATCATTTTGAGTTAGTTTCCATTGCATCATTTCTTTGACACTTAACCTGGAGTTCCCAGGCTAATAGAATCTGCATTATTTAGCAAGCCAACACCTGCACAGGAGACTAGAACACTAAAAGGCATTTCACATATACACTCTAGCAGTTAGTCCTTAGTTAACACAGTAGACGGAATGTCTTCAGCCAGCCTGACTGGAACCAACTTTAAAGATCAAAGAATGTCATAAAATCGTTTCAATTGACAAATTTGAAAGGCTTGACTTAGTTTTTCTTTACACAAGGGGGCAATGTTGCCACATTGTTGAAGTTCACATTTCACCGTGTTTTCTTTACATTGAAGAAACATGCCTGTATTTTACATTTATTATCAAGAAAACATGCCTGTATTTTACATTTATTTACAAATGCCAGAATCAGATATCAAATTCTATTTGATTAAGCTGGCAGCCTTTGCCCATCTCTCCCCAGTCATCACATCTCCCCCCCCCCCCGGGGAACTCAAGCAAGTTTTTCAAGTGCCCCTTGAGAAACATTGCTTGAGAGTGTCAGGTCTATCTGGGTGTACCTCACCCCATTTCCTGTCTTGAGATCCCATCTGCATTGATATTGCTACTCCCACTGCAGTGCTGCACTGACATATATGCTTACAACCCCAAATTCCATCTTAGCAACTTGGCATTTTGCTGACTGGCTCTGTTTAACCATGTTAGAGGGTTGTGATCTGTCATCACAGTGAAATTTCTTCCATACAGATATGGCTGAAGTTTTTGTAGTGGCCACACTATAACTAGACATTCCTTTTCTACTGCTGCATAGCATTCCTCCCTGGGTTGGAGCCTACGACTAAGATAAACCACTGGGTGGTCTTCTCCCTCTGAAGAAATTTGGCTAAGTACAGCCCCATCCCATAGTTTGAAGCATCCACTTGCACAACAAATTCCTTGCTGTAGTCTGGACTGGCTAACACAGGGGGTCCTCCCAAAGCATTTCTTAAGCTTTTGAAATGCCTGCTCACATGCTGGAGTCCACACTACCTTATCTGGCCTGTTCTTCCTTGTCAGGTCTGTGAGGGGAGCAGCTATGGTACTATAATTGGGAATAAACTTTCTGTAGTACCCTGCTGTCCCCAAGAATGCCCTCACCTGCTTTTTGGTAACAGGTGCAAGCCATTCTTGAATAGCTTCCACTTTGGCAGGTTCTGGCTTTATCTTACCACTCCCCACTCTGTCCTAGGTAGGAGACCTCTGCTATTCCCACCTGAGATTTGCTCGGCTTAATGGTCAGCCCTACCCTCTGTAGTCTGCCCAGCACCTCCCTGACATGCTGAAGGTGCTCTTGCCAGGAATGGCTGTAGATAGCAGTATCATCCATGTAAGCAAGGGCAAACCCTCCTGCTAAGGTATGATCTACCAGCCTCTGGAAAGTCGCTGTGGCATTCTTCATCTCAAAGGACAGCTTTGTGAACTCATTCAAGCCAAAATGAGTCACAAAGGTTGACTTCTCTCTAGCACTGGGAGTTAAGGGCACCTGCCAGTAACCCTTGGTAAGATCAATGGTTGTAAGATACTTAGCCCCACCCAGCTGCTCTAGGGCCTCATCTGTCCTAAGCATGGAGTAAGCATCTGACTCTGTGTGACTATTTAATTTCCTGTAATCCACAGAGAACCTGGTGTTGCCATCCTTCTTTGGCACCAGTACCACTGGTGAGGCCCAGGGACTGTTGGACTCTTGAATCACCCCTAGTTCCAACATCTCCTGTACCTCCACCCTCAGATGTCTCAGGCACCCTATAAGGGGCCTGCCTGATAAGCCCTTGGGGTCCTGTATCCACCTGGTGCTGTACCAGGTGGCTGCTCCCTGGTTTCCTGGTGAACATGCCCCAAAACTCCTGCAGAACTGCTCGGATTTCTCAAACCTTGGTAGGAGATAGCTGCTGGGACATTGCTACCCCTTCCACCAAGGTGTCAGCCCGAGCCTCACTGAGGAGATCAGTCACAAGATCTCTCTCAGACTCCTCCTACAATCCACTGCAAATGCTCAGCACAAGAGCCTCCCTATCATGGTAAGGTTTCATCATGCTAACATGGTACAATTTGTGCCCCTGCCATCTGCCTAGCATTTCCACCACGTAGTTAACATCTCTTACCTTTCTTACCACCTTGTAGAGCCTCCCTATCATGGTAAGGTTTCATCATGCTAACATGGTACAATTTGTGCCCCTGCCATCTGCCTAGCACTTCCACCACGTAGTTAACATCTCTTACCTTTCTTACCACCTTGTAGGGTCCGTCCCAAGCTGCCTGCAACTTGTGTCTGACACGAATGAGAACCATCACCTGCTGTCCTACAGTATGCTCTCTAGCTCGAACATTCCTGTCATACCACACCTTTTTCTGTTGTTGGGCATCTACCAGGTTCTCTGGGCCAGGCCCATGAGTTCCCTGAGCCTTGTCCTGAGGTTCAGGACATATGCCACAACAGACTCCTTGCGAGACTTGCACTCACCTTCCCACTCATCTCAAATTAAATCTAGAGGTCCCCTCACCCTATGCCCATACAGCAACTCAAAGGGCAAAAAACTGGATTCCTGGGGAAACTCTCTAAGCAAACAGATGTGGTAAATAGTTGTCCCACTCCCTTTTAAACTGATCTGCAAATACCCGTAGCTTGGACTTGATTGTAGAGTTTAACCTCTCAGCAAGACCATTAGTCTGGGGATGGTAGGGGGTGGTCTTCATGTGCTTCACCCCACAGGACTTCCACAGACAAGCCAGCAGGTCTGACATAACATTGGCACCTCTGTCAGACAGTATTTCCTTTGGGAATCCTACCCTGCTGAATATCTCTAGCAAAGTATTTTCCACCTTCTCTGCCTCAAAGGAGGACAAAGCCACTGTCTCAGGGTATCGTGTAGCATAATCTACAATCACTAGTGTATACTTTTTCCCTGTGGAACTTTGGGTACTCAGGGGTCCCACAATATCCATAGCTACCCTTTCAAATGCCTCCTCAATCACAGGCAAAGACATCAAAGGAGCTCTCACCTTGTCTCCTGCCTTGCCTACCTTTTGGCACTGCTCACAGTTCCTGCAGTGTACCCTCTTACATCTCTGGAAATTCCAGACCAATAGAAGTTTTGCATAATATGCCTCTTTGTACGTTTTATGCCCATATGACCTGCAAAGGGAATATCATGGCCTATGGCTAGAAGCGCCAGACGGTAAGCTCTAGGAACTACCAACTGCTGTACTCTCTCACCTTCTAGCGCTCCCTCAGGGGTCCACTGTCTGTACAGTAACCCTTTGTTCCAGTATATAGATTCCCCCTTCCCTTGAGAATCAGGTACCTCCCTAGCTACCTGCCTCAGGTCTTGCAATGTAGTGTCTGAGAGCTGAGTCTGTCTCACATCTCTCCTTGTAGCCCTTCCCAGCTCCCCTTCCACAGGAAGTCTGGCATCCTCTGACAGCAGTGCCACACTGTCAGCCTGGGTACTACTGCTCACCTCTGCCTTTGCAGTTACCCTGTCCAAGGGAACATTAGTACCCACAAGCAGCTGTGGCTCACATTCAGTCTCATTGCTACAGCGTAGCTCCCTCCCTGAAGTAACCACCTCAGCAGTCCTGGCTGCAAGTATGCAGTCTGTCTGGGTCTCCCCCAGGCTACCAGACCCACATGCCTGTCTCCTAGCCTCACTGCATGTAACTGCATAAGTACATAGTACTGCCTCATCCGAATCCTTCCCTCTCAGGACATCTGCAGGATGGTAGTTCCATATGCCTGTTGTCTCAAGAAAACATACTATTGGCATTTTGTCTTTACCACTTACTGGCTCCCTCACCTTTGGTTCCCCACCTTGCCTCTGTGAACATCTGTATGCCACATGGCCCCACTGGTTGCATTCAAAACATTTAATCCTAGCTCCTGGACGTGTACCTGGACTAGTGGTTTCCCCTGCTACTGGCGGATTCTGTTTGGGCAGTCTGTGCTGCCCACCATGGGTTCCTTTAGACCCGTGAGCAGTACTGGTGATCCTTTCCTGTGCATGGCTGCCCTGCTTGCTTAGGTATAGGTCTCCCTTCTTGCCCAACTCCTCTGAAGTAGCACACTGTCTATCAGCTAACCAGATCCTCATGTCCTCAGGCAAAGTGCTAAGGGCTTGTTCCCTTACCAAAAGGTCTGCTAGCCCTTCAAAAGTGGTGACCTGACATCCACTCACCCAGCTATGAAAATAAGTGCTCAGTTCAACAACATATTCACATACATTTTCATCTGCCATGCATCTATGCTCATAAAACTTTTTCCTATACATTTCAGGTGTTAGCTTAAAACATTCTAACAAATGTCTTTTTACAGCAGTATAATCAAAACAGTCAGTGTCATGCATTTTTGCTGAAGAAGTTACAACTTTACCATGGAGTAAGGGGGTCAGAAACTGTACCCAAAGCCCTTGGTCAACTTCATACTGTTTACATACCCGCTCAAACATGTGAATGAAGCTATCAAACGTATCCCCCTCTTTAAACTCTGGAAGAAATGTACTGACCTTTTGTGCTTTTGAGGTCCAGTTACTCCCTTCCCCATTACCTCCATGACTCTGGAGAAGAGTCAGCATTTCCCTCTCATGCTTTCTCTGCTGTATATTTTCCTCAGCTTGTAGACTCCTCATCTTCTCGGCTGCTTCTAGTTCCATACATCTGGCCTACAACCTCTCATCCAGCTGGATTTTTTTTAAGTTCCACTTGCCCCCCCGGGGAAAGGGG
>NW_025059519.1:0-5297 GCF_019279795.1 Protopterus annectens
AAATTTTTCAACAAGGGTTTTTTGAAAAAAAAAAAAACCCCCCAAAGCAGCAAAATGTATGATTATAGGGATAGATGCTGACAAAGCCTTTGCTAGAGTTATCTGGGGATTTATGAGCGAGACATAAGAAAATTTGTGTTTCCTAAAAAGTGGAGAGCACATTTTTAATAGATTATATATGTGTGTGATATATATATATATATATATATATATATGTATGTACACACACACACATAAATATAAAGGTTCAGTATAGTTATAAAATTATGCAGGCAGATTAGAGATCAAACAGATCATTTGTGAGGTAAAAGACTAGGTTACCCGCTTTCCCCACTCCTCACTGCATTTTATTTAAAGTCACTGTCAAGGAACAATAGACAGTCAAGAACAGAAGGTTATACGTGTAGGGTAATATGGAGGCAAAGACTCCACTATTTGCAGATGTTATAAGGTTATATAAAATAAACAATGAAATACTTTTAAGGTCTCTGAAGAATTACACGAGTAGCAGGATATAAAATTACCTGAAACAAAATCAAAAGTAGCATTTCCTAAACATGCTAAAAATCAATGAGATTCAGAATCTTTACCAGCAAGGTGTTTACACGGCTATTTGTACACAATGGGCAGAGTAGCCAAAATGTTCTCACATCCTTATGGAAATGTTGGAGATACAAAGGGAACAGATAGCGTACAGAATTACATTTTAAAATGGGCTAGCAAACATAACATAAGACATAATGGGGAGTAAGAAATGCTTCTCCAAAGAAATTTATTTATTTTTTTTACTAAACTGACCTAAGATGAAACAAACAAGGCATGTGACAGCATTTGTGACACTGCTTTCAACAGTAGCAAAAAAGGCTATTACAAAACATGGAAACTGAGGAAGCAGCCTGATAAACAATAAAATGAAAATGATGACTGAAGTGAGACATCTACCTTTAAATAATAATGACCATGGCAGAAACAAATTATTGACTGAAAAGCAGAAGTTATGGAAAAATAAATGAATGAATACAAATAACGCAACAATGAATATATCACATATGCAAACTACAGAAGAAAAGTACACAGGAGGTTTTATCAAAGAATAGATTTTGTAGGATGGAGCCCAAAATAAATGGAACCATATTACTTGTCTTTACTCCTTCCTTTCTTGTTTTTTATGCTATAACTACTGTGTGATATACTGGTGTTATGAACAATGTCATAAACAGGACTGTAAAATGTATTGCAATAAAACAGAATATAATCATATGAAAAGAGCGGCTTCTCCGGTCCAGCTGGTGAATCTGGGAATCTTGAGGCAATGTTATAACTGCCTCATGTACACAGACAACCCTCTCCTCCTCCCACATAACACAAATACTTGCGAGAGATGCAGCTATTTAGCCAAACTGGGGGCTCTCTCAACTCAGGACTGGCAAGACCAGACAGGAGGAGAAGGCAACTACACACACCACAAAACCAGCCTCACATAATGCTACCACACCACTGAATCAAACACATAAACACAAGACATACGGGGGCTCTGAGTAAAATTTACCTAAACAGCAGAGGCCTCCAAAGCAGACACCCAAACAACTGCTACCTCAAGACACCCCACAAGCAACACATAAACCACAAAAGCAGTGTGCAAAGCAGTCACAGCCCTTAAAGCCAACACAAATAATTAAACATACTTGTCAGTAGGTGGTTCCATAGTCAGACACACTGACGTCCCACTCACTCAGGCTGAACAAGGAGAGGTCACAGTAAGCGCCCATCAGGCGCCAGAATCCCCCACATAACACAAGCACCGGGTCACCCACGGCAAGCACAAATATGACACAGTCACGTCCGGCGCTGGTGTGAACTACCTGAGACGCACTTCCCTGACCATATGAAAAGAGACATAGAGGAGCTCGATTATGTAGCTCAGACAGGTATGACTCAACCCTGAGCAGTATCCTTCCTTCACCAAGAATGATGCAATATAGAGACAGATGATCAGCTTTTTAACAATTGGCTTAATGTCTGGTGTCATTCAAAGGGGATCCAGTGTCTGGTCTGCCTGGGATACATGCTGATAAGCCACGCTGTCAGCAAGGGACGGCTTGGTACCTGTCACCCTGGGATTCCGGATATTGGCTGCTGCCTACAATTTCTATAGCCTTTTTAGGCAAGGCTCACCCTAAACCTACCAATTAGAAACAAAAATGGGAAAAACTGAGGGTACTGCTGCTCAATGCCAGAAGTCTAAATCTCAAAATGCACGCACTGAGGCCCTTTCCTGTGCATGGAGAACATCAATGTCTGTACAACTGAAACTCCGGTTCAAGGCCCTGAGAGCACCCCGCACTATTAGGTTTTCACCATCATGCATTTCGCCCCAAAACCCAGACCACACCACAAAGGAGGGGTGTATCCATATTCATAAAGGGATACCCACCTCCAGGTTGGTGGCAACGCACGGCTTCGAAACCATCCAGGTGCAACTAACCATAGGCAAAACTGCTTTACAAATTGTAGCATGTTAGCAGGTCATTACCCTCTCAAACTCAGGAACACCACATAGCCTTCCTGAAGACAACACTGGAGGGTATAAATGTATCTCCAAACACCATCATATTGGGTGACTTCAACTAATTCGAATATAGACTGGGAACATTACTCAAGCTCCCAACTTTCTAGCCCAACGGTTCCTGGAGTTCATAATTTCAGAATGCCATGGAACAGCTAGTCACTGTCTCTACCGATGAGGAGAAAATATACTAGATCCCTTATTATCACAAACATGGGACAAATGCTCCACACCGGAAGTATATCCCTCATTGGTGAGATCTGATCATAAACTAATCTCACTGGAAATCCACATCCCCCCATCCCCAAACAACAAAAGACCACAGTGAAGAACTTCGCAAACTTCACACTACTCAAGACTGTGGTATCCCCTTCAAGGCCCCCTTCTTGAGCCAGTGGAAACCACAAACCAGCTGCTGCGGAAGCCCTTACAAATGCCTTTTATGAACACCTCCAGGACTGCATGATCAGGCAATCCCAAATAAAACCAAGACTCTTTCCACAAAGGGCAAACGTCTTAGTCTGGTAAGACCCCAGCCATTAACAAACTTTACAACAAGAGGAGAGAAAAGTATTACATGATAGAACAAAATCCATAAATGGGAAGTCACCCCTGATCATTATTAGTAAAAATAATAGCACTCATAAATCAACTAAGGCTAATTTTGAGAGCAAAAAAATTGTCATGGATTCAAAGGACAATCATAAGGCCTTTTTTCAGCTATGTTAGGAACCCGTGGAAACCCCAGATATGCTCAGAATTAGTCCAAAAATGATGGCTAAAATCACTGAACCCACAGACATTGCCAACATACTGGCAGACAGGGTTCAGTGCAAACTTCACCCCCTCCCCCTAAAGGAGAGATAACTATCCCAGCGGAGTGTAGCTCCCAGACATCTCATAAAATGCCAGGTGAAAGCTGCTCTAAAGCTAAAAACACAGCATCAATGGGACCGGATGGTGTCCCCGCCAGGTGTGCTGGCGGCACTGAGCTAAAATGAGGAATTAAACCCGTCACATTACAAGGCGCAGCTGTTTAATCTCAGCCTACCACAGGATACAATACGTGCTCAAGGAGTGGCGACGCAACTGTATTGGTCCCACTTCCACAAAGGTGGTGCCTCTACGGGACCCTGGTAATTACCGCCCCATGTTTAACAAGTCTAGTCTGCAAAGCTATGGAGAGGATCATAATGGAGCTCATAAACAAAGATATAGGGACTTGCAGACATTGGACCCACCCAGTTTGGCTTCGCCATGGGAAGATCATGCCTTTGAAACTTGGTCGACTCTTCGAAACAGTCACCAAGGCCATTGATGAGGGAAAGGCAGTCCACAGCCTACCTTGACCTGCAAAGGCTGTTTTGACACAATAACCCTGCACTCGGTATTGTAGAAAACTTACCAGCTTTAAATGTAAACCCATATGTCACAAGATGGGTTGCAAACTGGCATTAAGGGACAGAACCCACAGGGTTAGAGTTGCTGGCTTATGTCAGACTCCAAGCCGTCACAAGTGGTGTCCCACAGGCTCGGGTCCTTATCTCCCTATTGTTCGGCTGCATCTACTTCAGAAGTACAGGCCAACATGGGAGGATCTTTGGTTGACAAAGTTTGCAGATCGACTGCAAACTGGGCTATAGTGGAAAGTGCATCGACACGGATATCCTTCAGAAGGGACTCACGGAAACAGATAGCGGGTGCCAGAGCCATGGCCTGAAGTTAAACGCAAAAAAATGTATAGTCATACCCTTCGGGAAAAAACAAGGTGCAACCCTGCCAACCATAGTAGGTGGCAATCCACTAAGCACAGAAGAGGTCAGGACCTGGGGACCCAGTTGACAGTGGCTCTTTCTTTGACACACTACGCTGTTAAAGTGGTTAGAAGACCTTCTACATTGCCCACCTGATCATGAAGGTATTCACATCCAGATCTAGTGGGATCATTGTTCCCCTGTACCTTTCACTTATCAGACCAATGATCCAGGCACAATGCCCCATTCGGGATGTATTCGCCTCGACATCTGCAGCAATTGGAGAGACCCCAAAAGTTTCTCACCAAAAGGATAAAGTGACTCCAAAATCTGTCATATGCTGCCAGATTGAAGAAACTCCAGCTCTATTCAGTCGATACCCCTGCTCAGAGGTGACATGTGCCTGATAAAGGCCATGTCCAACCCGAATTAATGGACATGCTCCACCTCAAAAATCCAAATCCACCAAAACCACTAGAGCAAGCGACAAACCTTAGCCCATAAATAGGGGGGGGGCTGGAGGGGAAACCTCAGAGACTCCCTATGCTGTGGAATAAAATCCCGGTCCATGTGAGGCAGAGCACCTCGCTGGCTCTGTTCAAGAGAAATCTTGACCTGTGGATGGGAGATAATAGGTTTACCCCAGGAATCATCTCTGTGTCTCTGCTGGACAGAGGCCAACAAAAAAGGGAATTTTTTCATATAAGGGGGGGAAAAAAAATTTAGGCTTATAAATGCCTTAGGGCAGATAGCCTAGTATAAACCTATGAACCTATAAATGGATTTATGTAAGCAATGCTCTTTAGTATGCAGTAAAATAGTAAAATGATGTAAGTAAATAAATAAATAGAACATGCTAGAAACCAGAACAAGGATGCATTCACAAAAACTGCAGAGTTAATGTAAAAAATTTAGAATAAATTTTTTTCAAAAAAAACTAAACAATTAAAAATAAAACAGAAAATGGTTTTCTTTTT
>NW_025059520.1:0-5561 GCF_019279795.1 Protopterus annectens
TTTTTCAAACAGAACTTTGGAATGAAAGCGGACCAAACTCATTAAAAAGTTAACATATGCCAATGGCTAAATATACAGCCAATGGCATAAAAAATGCACAACACATAAAAATAACATTTAATGTCATGGCCACACAAACCCAAAAGTACAACCACAGGGCATGTTTTAAATGGGAACACAAGGAAAAATATATAGATGTCATAAAACTGCAATGTAACACAAATCATGATTTCCCATAATAGTCAATGGTATGCATGCTACACCACAACCAAGGCAAAGGGTTGCTAAGGGTCTGTGACAGTTTTTGGGCCCGGTAACTATAAATTTATTTCAATGCCATGCAAATGAGGCAATAATACTGAATTGCCCCTTCCCGGGTGTAAGGCTGTACCACAGCAGTATAACACCGGGGGTGGCCTGGAGGTATACATGACATCAGAGAGGGTGTGCCACCTAGCTGTAAGCACATTGGAGCATTGCTAATCTGGTTGCCCATTGCTAAGCAAAGCCGCAGGATAGGGGTGTGGATGTAGCCATAGCTTTGCTTAGTTGAGAGCACACAAGGTGACCAAAAGTGCATGTGTACACAGATGACAACTCCAAACCCGTAAACAGCGGGGCACCACAGCTGAAACAGGAAGGTTAGGAAGACAAAAGGAAATGCTGCAGGGGTAATTGGAGTACAACTGAGAAAAACACCTATTAACTCAGAGTGGACCATTGACAGTAGCTAACAAGGCTGCTAGCAGCAACCTGCAGAGCAGGAAAGGGGAGGTGCCAGATTGCAAAGCAAAGAGAACTGTCACAGCAGAGCAAAGCAAACCTGCAGTAGATCGGCTATAGAACACATTTTGCAACACAATCCTGGGTTGGGAAAGTACAAAACAAGAAAACAAGCTGCTGGATGCATGCCTGACAATGGGAAGGGGAATTGTTTTGAAAAATGAAGGCAAGGGCAAAAAGTGATCCATGGCAGCCAAGTGTAATTCAACACCAAAGGCCCCACAATAGCAGTACCTGTGGTAAAACACATAAGTAAGATACCCTGCAGCTCGGATTGTACATACACACCCTATGACATTATCAGCTTCCAAAGCACAATAGTATAAAGTGTGAAGGCACCTCCCACACACATGTGTATTCCCAAACACTGCACTATCAGTGTAAACAGACAGGGAACTTTTACAATGTACATGTTGGGAGCTGCCATAGCTTTGATTCATCAGCATGTGTTGGAGACTGAAGGTGGTGTGGAGGATGATGCTGACAACCACCTCAGGCACTGGAGGAGGAGAAGAGTGTTCAGACCAAGGGTAACCTACCAGGGGCTACATGATCTGGAGATAGTAGAGTGCTACAGGGTGGACAGGAACATCATACAGCAAATAGTTAAGCTGTGTTGGCCACGCCTGACATCCAGAAATAACAGAGGGGAACCCATCCCAGTGGACACGAAGGTATGTGTAAGCTTGAGAATACTAGCCACAGGTTCCTTTCAAAGGCCAACTGGAGATATCATGGGGATCTCACAGGCATCAGCATCCAGGGTACTCCACCAGTTCCTGGATGCCATGTTACCACATGCCAATGAGCATATATACTTCCCCCCAAACACAGGAGAAGTTGGCCAGCAATATGTGTCTATTCCACCAGGTGGCACACTACCCATAGGTACTGGGTGCAATAGACTGCACGCACATACATATCAAGTCACCACCCGGTGAGCATGGTAGGCACTACATAAACCACAAGGGATACCAATCCATCAACTGCCAGGTCAAGTGCAATACCCAGGGCATTATCATGGGTGTGTGTGCTGGCAGCCCTGGAAGCTACCACGACTCCTACATCTGGCATGCCTCACAGCTGTACCAGGTATTTGTCAGGGGGGACATCCCATATGGCCACCTTGTGGGGGATGCTGGCTATGCACTGGAGCCGTGGATGATGACTAACATCAGAAATGCCCCACACCCATGCAAGAACGCCATAATGAGGCACCCCAAACCAGAATCATCATAGAGCATGTGTTTGGGATGCTGAAATCACGGGTTTCCCTTGCTTGGACATATCTGGTGGAGCCTTGCAGTACTCTCCAGGCATGTGCCCACATCTTCATAGTATGTGCCATGCTACATAATATGATCCTGTGGAAACAGCTGCAGCAGGGACATAATGGTGAAGGCCCTCACAGCCCCCTGCAATTGCCAAGGGCACCACAGGCACAGAGGGGTTCAGACCAGCCCCCGTGCCAGCCCAGTAGGCAGATGGAGGTATGCCCATATGCCCATGCCTTGGCAAAAGGGAAATGCACATACACTGACAGTGTAGGCCCCTATGGACTGACACACTTTCCACCTGCACACACAGTAAAGGGGTGGCACACACACACGACCATTTTGTCATGTATAGGTGGTCTACTGTGTGCATCCTACATAGGCAGCCCTCAACTATTGCACACAAAATTTATTGGCACAAGGTAAGTCAATACCTGAACAGTAAATTAAGTTAACAGCATGTGTTGATACTGCATGTATAGGTTCCTAGGTACGTTGGTAGGTACATGCCTAATTGTCAGAGGCCATTCATAAGCCTAGCCAAAATGTGTCTGCTCCCCACCCATTGATTAACTAACTGTCCCTCTGTGGAGCAGAGCCAATTCGGACCCCTGGTGAAACCCACTGTTCCCCACCACTCTGCAAGGTTTCCCCTGGTGTGTTAATGGGGCTCCATATAATGTAATCGGAGATGTAGTTCCAAAGCATGGGGAGTACCCATGACAGGTATGTCACCCCAGCATTCTCCAGTTATGGTTGTGGAAAGGTGTAGCTCATTACAGTGTGTGGCTCACTGTGACATGGATTCCCATAGCTGGAGCATATCCATTAAGCATCACTTGGACATACCATTAAAGGTATCATCCATATGTAAACCAACTGAGTTACACATTTGTTTGCAGTATGGAGGAACAGCCGTACACTCTACAATAAAAACCATAACACTTGTACATATCCCAGATGCCCAGTGGTAAAGCCACTGACTTTTCTTTCATGGTCCCAAATTCCCGACCTGCAAGGGCTGTTTGTAATTCTGATGTCCCCAATAATGGATGTTGGATGCAGGTCATTAGAGCGTTTAAGCACATGTTAGCGGGTTTTGCTGGTAAGTGCCTGTGCGGGGTTTTAAAAATGACTAACCATTCCCCGGGCAGTGCCTGCTCTGAGAGGTAAAACGACCACTGCCAGGAGTAGAACACACAACCATGTACACAATCCCTAAACCACTAAGCTACCTGAGATTGCAGGTGTGTATTGTGACAGGTTAAAACACAAAAGGGGGGTTAGGAAATAGTAACACCCCCTGTACCCCAAAGAAAGGTGTATTCTCTCTCTCTCTCTCTCTCTCTTTTTATATATATATATATATATATATATATATATATATATATATATATATATATATATATATATATATATATAAAGTAATATATAAAAATATAAGAGATATATGTTGATATATATGGATATACATATATATGCAAATATATAGATAGGTTAACAACATCTACACAACCATGGAGGTACATATAAATAGGATACTACAAATACCGAATGCTTTACATACTGACACGCATAATCACGAGGCTTAAAGACTGAAAAACCACAGTACTAGAACACCAGAACCGCGAGTACTATTATCGCAATGTTAAGGGACATTTAGTTAATGCGTCTGGTGCTGCGGTTCAGGTAGGTACTGTAAGTGTGTTTCTGATTGCTGTAGTGTGTGTAAGTGTGTGTTCTGAGTGTGGTGTATGTTTCCGGGGGACTGCAATGTGTGTGTTTGGGTTTGCTTCGTGTGTCTGTTTGTGCTATCTCTGAGGTAGATTATTAAAGTAGGTGTGGTGTGGGGGGCAGAGCCACCCACATTGGGGGTGTATGGGGGCTTGGCAACCTGGCCATACATAGTCTAGGATGGTTTCTTTGGATGTGATGGGTAGCAGTATGTCTGTGTGTGCGTGTGTGTGTTCTGTGTTTGTGTCAGTTCTGTGAGTTTGACTATCGTGAGTTTGAGTGTTCGGTATTGTGGGGTTTGGGAGTCTGGGAAAGGAAAGGGTGGTTGGAAGTGGGGCATTCCTGAATGTGGGTATACAGTGGCTGAAGTCTTCTAATATGTGCATAACATGGACCATAGCAATCACACATTCCGCCATGACTGAACGTTATGAACAACGGATATGGAGAGTATATATGTCTATACACTATTATAAATATGTGCTATGGACATGAGCCAAAGATAGGGTTACCACCTGTCCCACCTTGAGAGGGGCAGTCCCTCTATGTGCGGTAGTGTCCTGACCAAAATGAGTACAAATACTAATGTCCTACAATCTCGATACATTTGGCATGTTCCATATTTAATGTAATTGTTGCATAAAATAGTCATCTGTATCTAAAATACCTACATGTAACAAGAAACAGGATAAGCAAGTAAACTGCTACAAGAATAAGCTTTTATAGGCATATATGTAAAGTTCTATACTTTGTGACGTGGTATGTGGTCTAAAATCTGATGTGTGTCCTGCAAATGTCCCACTATGGCCATTTGAAAAGATGGCAACCCAAGCCAAAGAGGTTCAGTCACCAACATAACTCCAATGAGTACAAATATCTGTGACAGAAATACATGAGACAGCTTTCATGTAGCAACATTTCTTTACATACCGATGTATTTCCGAAGGGATTGAAGAACCAACATCACCTGCATGCTATACAGGAACCAATTAACAATGGCTTAATGAATCAGCCTGCAATTACCATAGTATTAGTCTACTAAAGGATAGGTCTTCAAATAGGGAAGGAGCCCTCACACAAATATCAAATATGTATAAATGCAATTCCTACACACCTGCATCTGCTATGTACACCCAACTACATCTCCCCCACACCCGAAACAATTGCAATACAGACTGTAATAACATCAGAAACATCCACTCACTCTATGACATCTGCAGAAGCCTTAACATACCTTGTCAGAGACACACTATAATGGCCCTATGTGAAATCATTACTGTTGTACAATGGAACAGACGCTGATGTTATAGGGTCTGGTTGCAATAATCCCATATCAGACAGCTGTGTGTACACCAGGAAGTGTTACCAATTACTGATTAACAGCACAGTATGATACACATATACAGTATACCAAAGACGTCAGGTGAGCACAGTTCAAAACCCAACATTCTATGCATGACAGCCTTGAGCTGCCCAAACATACTTGCCACACCCAAACATTTGCAGATGTATCAGGTACAAACCCTGCAAAATAGCAATGTTCAAAATATAACAGATAGACTACATGTAGAACTTCTAGCCATTACACACAATCCACAGGGGCCATGAAGTTAATTTGTGTCTCCATATAGCTGTTCAATTCATCACAAACAACACATCAGGCCTCTTCCTTAAGGCAGGGGACAATGCCCAAGTGAGTATTCAATTATACCCCACTGTTGCCCTGTTGGCTAATGGAGTAGCTGCACAGGGTGTTTAAATTGGCCTTGG
>NW_025059521.1:0-6174 GCF_019279795.1 Protopterus annectens
GAGGTGGGAGAGGTGGGTCGCGCTGGGGAACACTGCCTTTCCCTGTTGTCCTATGTTTAGTACAATATTTATGACATTTTAGGTTAGTATAACAAACAATACTATTCAAAATTAGTTGTAACAGCATGCATCAGTATTCCATTAACCAAACACCCATGAGAGATTCCAAAACATTGAACAGCAAACACTAACACATGCATATTTTCCGAACAACAACAGTACACAATCCCAAACAGCATGCAAGGGTTGATTGATGGCAACAGGCCATCAGGTTTGGATATGTGAATAGGTTTGCACATGTATCAACGGCCATGCCAACAGTATAAATATGAACCACAACAGGACAAATGTCCACTTAGGAATTAATTGTGAATACACATACCCAGTTTGGTATGGAATGGCATTACTTCTGAATATAGGGTAGGGTGAAGAAAATATTTTCATTAATAACTTCAACTACCTATACATATGCTGTATATTTCTAGTAGCTGCATATATACTATATACCCTACAGGTCTTAGTACAGTTTCCTATATGTAACCTTAGGGAATGTTGGTGATGGCTCAAAATGTTATTGCTACATTATATATACCATTGCATTTTTATTCATACTACGTTCATATCTGGCTGTGTTCAGGCATTTTCAGCATCCTGCTACATTTGATTTATATGGCTCTAGACAACTGTGCCGATGTTCATTATTTTCAGCACAACCATACTATCTCCATATTGCAAGGGTACAGTAACATGCTCCCAAATTGTGGGACAGACACGTTCCAGCTTCAGTACTTTATTTACAAACATTTCACTGTTTGAGGATTTATTGGCTGTCTCAATTCTATTTCATTAATAATATTGCTGACTACCGTATACTTTTATTCAAGAGTTATTATAGCTTTCTTGGTGAGTTCTACAATCTTTCTCACACTCTCACTTGTTTTATTTTTACAATTCAAGATGGTAGCTTAATTCTGATTTGGCGCTATTAACATGTTGTACTTGGTTACAACAATCACTTTCCAACAGACTCACTTGTTTCGCCATAAGTGGCAGATTTTAAAAGGGGATGCCTTTTTGACACATGTTCTGTGTCTTTATAGCTTGTTTACCAACCTAATTTTTCAGGCTGCAGCAAGGGTTATCTGATATTACAATCACAGGGTGGAAAATCTATATGTTTCCAGAGCTTGTTTAATTTCCCTTATTTCTGGATTACAGGCTGCATCACTACATCTAATCATACAGGGTGCTAACAGTTATAAATGCTTCTAGTGTGTTACTTGAACTTATTAATATGTAACTTTACACTGAACTCTTTTACCGAGCTGTCTCACTTATATTGTATAAAAGCAATTTACAGAAACAAACCAGTACTAACCTGCCTGAGGGTGCATTTTGGCCGCACTCTCAGCCAATCACCATAGGCTCGCCAGTGGCGGAATGCACACCTGCAACTGTGGCGCAGAATGATAATATTGGAACGCTTGTCATCCATAATATCAGCCAGTGGATTAATTTCTTATGTCTGTAATTACATGGTTACTTATTTCAGTAGTGGGGTGTTGGGCATTTTGCAGGGCTCTCCTGGATCCAATCCGGTTCCCAGTTGATCCTGCACAATCCTCTTCAGGTCCGCATGGTGGTGAGCGGACCTGTTCACCAGTCCTTGGCCCATGCCTGTAGGCACTGGTGAGATCATGGCCTAACCAGGTTCCCACATACCCCTCTGCCTTTTGTAATGCCATCTTCACAGAACCCTGAGCCTCCTGCATGAAAGTTGAGCCTCATGATCGCTGGGACTGTGAGCCAAAACTACAGAGTTTCGGGCACACCTCCTCACGTGCTCAGAGGCCAGCTTCCTCTCTCATGGGAGGTTACCTGCCATCCTGATCGTGCAAATGGGTTCCTGACAACAGTTATGTGCTGGCTGTATTCCTGCCTATGGGGAGGCTTACATATGTCGTTTTTTCCCGCACTTATCTAGCAGATTGTGCCATTTTGGAAATGTATCCGCCTTAAAACCTTGCTTTGTCATACTGCCTATTTCCATTCATTCCATTATATATGTTAATACTGCATTCCACTGAAGTGCGTAAACTGTCATGGCTTAGTGGTTCAGTGCTTTGACTATGATGCACAGTATCCTGGGTTCGAGCCTGGGCATTGCTGTTTTTTTATTTTACTACTGTCTAGACAGGCTAGGAGGTGTGTCTGTGTAATGCCGGCTTTGATACAGCTTGCTCAACGTTGCCCGCCGGTAAGCTGGTTGGCGTGCTGTGCAGCTCTGTGCAAACGGGTTACACTGGTTAATGCGTTATTTGGCTATGAACACACATATTACGCTGTGTGAAATGTTGCTCAACTACGGGCACACAGTTTCAGCGTGTTAAAGCGCTGCTCAACCCGCCGGCACTGCTTGCACCTGTTGAAGCCACTGCTCACCTGGCGGACAGTCATACCCTCAGCTTCAGTGCCAGGGAGCGCTGTTCAGCTTATCGTGAGCACTTAATAAAATTTTTTTTTATTGTGTCAGATTTCTTCAAAAAAATACATGGGCCCATTTCTTATTAAATTTTACTTAAATTATAGTTTTATATATATATATATATATATATATATATATATATATATGCTATGCTATATATGTACATATATATGTCACGGATTGTTTCATGCTTATTTCACTAAAAAGCAGAAAAATGATGTTGTTGGAGCTCAACTGTAATGGGCTTCACCATTCCTTCTTTAATATGGCTAACGCTCTCTACTGGCTAATACGCTTATTGTGACTTCTGGGTATTAATTTTGCATATTTAGATCTTTATAGTGCTTTTCCAATGACTTGCTAACTGTGGCTGAGCAAAGAGCACACCCATGCACAACGAGGCTACCAGTGCGGGCAAACATTTTTGAAATTATAAAAAAAATTAAACTGTTGAGTTTTTACATTTTATGTTACAGTTG
The DNA here is from genome assembly GCF_019279795.1 of Protopterus annectens. Lineage (NCBI taxonomy): Eukaryota > Metazoa > Chordata > Ceratodontiformes > Protopteridae > Protopterus > Protopterus annectens. Next base: position 2,965 of record NW_025059521.1, read on the forward strand.
GGGCTTCTGGATAGTCTGTGTGGGGCATGTAAAGCTGTTGTGTTTTCTTGACATTTCCGCAGACTACGCTGGTGGGAGTTTTGCTTTCAGGACTATGACTCTTCTGGGGCATGTCCCTTTGCAGGACTTCACGCCCGTGCCGGACACGCCCCTACTTTCCCACACGGACCGTGTTGTGAAGCCTAGGAGTAGTGATTCAGCATGCCCTCAGCTGAGTATGTATGGCATGCTGATCGCCACAACCGCTTGCTCTGGCAGCCTCCGTGTAAGACTTGTTATCTCTTACACGGAGGTTTCATGAATCCTGCCCAGTTTCTTACTTGTGGTATGCTTAATTTATATCTTCACACACAGGGCTTTATTCAAAGCCTAGAAAAGAAAGAAAAACATTCAAAATTCTAACAAACTAAAACACAAGACATAAACTACTTGCTTAGCTTGCAATCAGAGTACAAAAAAATCAAGCAAACTACTATTCACTCAAAGTATGCCTCTACCAGCTGACCTTAATATATCAAATATTTGCAGGCTTCTCAACCAATAGGCATTCTGCTTCACTCCTCAGGTGAGGAGCAGCCTTAACTCCAGTCAGATGGTATCCCCAAGTCTCCACCTTCTATAGAAACAGTAGGGGTGTACAGCACTATACTGTTTTAGCTTGCTTTTGTAAGAAACATTATTGTTTTGTTAAATTCATCAGCACAGGCTGCTGATTAAACATCATGTCAGACTCTAAGTTGAAATCACAGAACAAGATCTTAATTTCAGTTGATGTTCCTTGGGGAATTGAATCATAAAGTATATTTTCCATGTGGGCCTTCTATGCCACAGCCCATTTCCTGGAGGTATTGGGAGCCATAACCTATACCCACACTGAAATAAAGACACCACTTGCTGAACTGGGAAGTAGGTACATGAATCACAAAGAGTGTCAATCTATCAACTGTCAGGTGGTTTGTAATGCACAGGTTATCATCTACATTGAGTGCACAGGATACCCAGAAAGTTTTCATCAGCCCCACATATGGCAGCCATGTGACCTCTACCAACTGTTTGTCAGGGGTAATTTCCCAGAGAGCATCAAGAAGGGATGCTGGATATTCCCTCAGCCCTTGGCTCATGACCTCAGTGAGAAATGCATATAACCCAACAGTCACAACCATGCCAACTCACAAACCAGAAATATCATACAGAATGTGCTTGGGCTGCTGAAGGTACAATTCCACTTTCTGAATACATCTGTCACAGCCCTGTAGTATGATCCTGCCATGTGTGCCAAAATTCTAGCAGATTGTGCCATGATTACATAATGCAATAATGAGAAAACAGATACAGGAGGGTGTTGGTGGTGGAGGAGGCCGAAAACTGTAGTTCCTAGCACCACAGGCAGGGGTAGCTGAGGCAAATGATGAGTCAAAGCAGTAGGAGGAAGCAGTAGGGGATGACCATGCTGGCTGATGGAAGGTGCCATATGCCATGATACTAACTAAAAGGCAGAACTCCACATGTCTGCTTTACATGCTTGAAACCCCAAATACTCAAACATTATTTTCACAAGATGAAAATAACAAAAATTTAAATCCCGAACCACGCATTTTTCCTAGGGCAAGTAAACCCTTGCCCAATGTGGGGAAATATGTCCTTTTCCCCACTGTAGTGTGATCCTGGAGTTGGTATATATAGTAAAGAGGAGTGTGGGGTCCCTACAGTGTGTTTTCATGAAGTTTAAGGCAAGTGTTTTCTTGCCCTGGAAAAATGCAAAGTTTTGGATTATAGTTTTCATTATTTTCATCTCGCAAAAATAATATTTGAGTATTTGGGCTTTTGAGCATGCAAAGTAGACCCGGACACTGCACATAGGTATGCTACATACAAGATAAAAGAGCTAAGCAAATGCAGACAATAAAAATGAAGACTGCAAAATGAAAAGATGGTGCTTAACCATGCATAGGTTGGCCACTCTTTGCATTAAAAAGAGACATCCCATGTCTAAATGTTATAGAGACAGGGCAATTTTATTTCAACTTCTTCAGATAGGGAGAAACCAGTGCTACACAAGTACAAGTTAGTACAACTAATGAGATCCATAAGTAACAATGATGCATGCTAACATACAACAGACTGATGATTCGAGGATAGGATGGGCCTACATCATGCTGATAGCATGTAACTTCCCCCTCTAAGGATAATGTGTATAATAATTTTACACTGAAAAGGTTTGTCACACATTGTAGTGTTACAAATAAGTTTTAAATGATTGTCATGTAAATACAAGATAATAGTGTATAGAAGTCAACTGTCATATATGAAGTATTGTTAGTGACTCTGTGATTTGTGTCTGTAAGTGAGGTGTAATAGTGGCCTACATACTTACAATTTGTGGAATAATTATGTGATGTTGGTGACTTTATATACATCCTTCATTGTCAACAAATTTAAATTCCTTGCAGGTCAGTAAACAAATCTAGCATTCAGAACAGCACAAATTTAACATACAAGAGGATTATGTTCTCTGTAACAGTTGGCATTCCATTTCAGTGCACTGCATGCATGCTTCTAATCAAGTGAGAGTAGGATGTTGTTGTACAATATTGTTTCCACTCTTTAATGGTAGTCCTTTACAAGGATCATCTTTGGACACCTTTTCCTCCTTGAATTACAATGGCATACCTGAATGATGCTCTGTTTGACAGATTTTGACTGTGTTATGTGTGGATTTAAATACTGACAGCTTCATTTGCTTACATTAATGACCACAGTTGTGATAAAGTGAAATGTTTTGTTGACTCTTAGTGGTATTTAAAATGTTGCTAAGTGATATAAAACAGTAAAGCACCAAAATCCAGGACAGCCAGACAACCAAATACAATAGGCAAACCTTTTATTTAATGCTTAACTGGATCACTGCTTTTTCATCTTTATTCTGCAGACTTCATCAGACAAATATCCACACATAAAATATTATGTTTATATAGGCTAATATCCATTCCAACCAGGCAATAAAAAAAAAACGATCCAGTTAAACACTTGAAAAACAAATAAAATAAAAATGACTTTTAAAATATACAGTGTATATCTTACATCATAAAATACTACCCTTATAATACCATACTAAATTCTAAAAAAATACACCATTTATAATCAAGTTAATACATAATGGGCCAGATTCAGGAAGCCTCCGTGTAAGAGTTATAACCCACACGTGAGGCT
>NW_025059522.1:0-5254 GCF_019279795.1 Protopterus annectens
CTTTGAAGAAGCCTTGTCTTCCTCTCCCTCCTGCCAAAGAAAAGGGCTTCGGTTCCGACCAGTCCGTCGGATCCGACTGCCAAGAGCCCTAGGCAGGCCTCTCCTTCGGCTCCAAGACTTGGAGCCGAGGTCGAACGGTCTGCCTCGATGCCTCCAGTATCGACTCCTTGGCTTCGGAGCCGATGGCTGGGGCATCGGAGGCGGGTCACCTTCGGGCTCCACTGCTCTCGGAGCCGACAAGGGTCGCCCGCTCAGACACTTCCTCCTCGGCCGAAGTCACCTGGGCACCGATGGAATCTGGTGTGTGTTTCCTCGGCGCCGATTCCCGAGTCGCCTGAGCCGGGTCCCCTAGTCCCTTGGGGCCGAGGAGAGGTCTTCAAACCCCGTTCTGTTTCCTCTCGGTCTTGAGGATGTCAGATTCTGATATAGACAGGGTGCTCCAAAGACTGTTCCAGTCCCCAGTCTTCCAAAATTTGTTTGGTTCCGACCCAGTTGGCTTCGAGCCGATGACCATGACCCACCCATTGCCATTCCTCCTCCGACTGCTTCGCTCCGGGAGCAGGTGCTTGGAGCCGGTGGAGATCTCAGGGTCGGCTCCGACCCTTACTCCAACCCGGCCTCGGGTCCGAGTTTGGTACGGACTTCTTCGGCTGGACCCGGGGTGATGTTTGGGACCTATGCTGGTTCCGAGCCTCCCTCGGTCCCTGGGACTTCCGCTACCATCATGGCTGGGAGACCGGACACTCCCAGGATTCTGGGGTCCGGCTTTCAGAGCCATGAGGGGTGCCTTGGCCAAGTCCTCTTCGGCCATCTCCCCGGCTTTACCAGCACCTTCCTGGGCGTGGAGACTGGGTCTTTGGCAGTTCCCTGTCCGTAGCCAGCGGAGCCCCGAGGCCTGAGGTTACCCCAGTGGGGTTCCCTCCTCCTGAGGGTTCTTCGAGTTGTCTTCAGGGGAAACCCCCCAAGGAAGAGATCGTGCAAGAGGAAGCACGTGGACTCCCCGAGTCTATTACATGGGACACTGATATGGATGATGCGAGGGGTCCCCAAGTCGTCCTCGGATGATGTCTCATTTGCAGACATCTGAGAGATCCTCAAACAACGGGGCGGCTGGGTATCCAAACCCCCCTCTGCGGACGAATCAGTGCTCCTCAAGGCCTTTGGGGCTCAGCCCTCCGCCTCCTGGGTGTCTCCGCCCCTCGACGGGCTTCTGGGTTTAGTTTGTCGAAGGGGGTGGGGACATCCCGATACCGTGGAAACAGTCCCTTCTCGCCAAAAAAATTTTTTCTCTCCCCCAGAAGGAGTTCCTTACTAAAGGCGTGGCTGTAGATGCCATGGTGGTGGCATCTGCTACACAACAGGACGTGGCAGAGGCTTCAACGTCCATCCATCCTCCTAATAAGGAGTCTAGGAGTATGGATAGGTGGAAGGGACCCTGACTTCAGCGGCCTTTACCTTAAGGTCTCTGAATTATTTGGCACATTTTACCAGGCTTCAGAGGGATCTGGTCAAGGAGTTGTCAGATTCCTCTCGGTAACCTAGGCAGCTAGCCCAGTCGGTTAGCTCTCAGTTGGCTATCCTTACGCAATTTCTAACTCGTCCATGAGGCTCATTTCCTATGGGGGAAGGGGGGGAGAGGGGCAGGCACAGGCGTGGCTCTAAGACAAGCCTGGCTCGCTTGTGTCATTGGGAGGCCTTCAAGTTTTCCCCCGACGCCCCTTTGATGGGTCCTCATTGTTTGGACCCAAGGTAAAGACACCCTTACCGCTGTGAGCAAGGGGGAAAAAACTTTATCTCCGGGGGCCCGTTATTCCACTCCCTTTTCCCCAAGGGCCCAAAGGGGGGGAAAATGTGGTTCAAAATCGTTTTTCTCCCAACAGCAGGAAGATTCCCTTCCAGAGGCAGGGGGCGGGAAATTTTTCAGGGAGACGCCCCCAGAGGCGGCAGGGGGCCCCGAAATTTTGGAGCCCCGAGTCCTTTCGTGGCTCTTCAGCCTCCCACCCCCATGAGGGATTGCCCGGCTGTGCTGCTCGAGCCAGTCGGGTGTCGTTTGCCAAGCACCTAAAAGCCTGGGAGTCAATCACTCAGGACAGATGGGTGCTTCGGATCATTGCCGGAGATTACACCATCCCATTCACCCCCCCACCGTCCAAAAAAAAAAATCCCGGACCCACCACCCAGTCAAAGGGAAATTGCAGCCGCAGAAGCTTTAAAGCTGCTAGAAAAAGGAGTCATCCAACCGGTCCCCACAGACCAGATCGGATCAAAAATTTCTCCCGGTTCTTTTTTGTGCCCAAAAAGACAAGGGACCCGAGACCAATATTGGATCTCAGCAGACTGAACCAATCCCGAAATCCAAATTCGAATGGTCACGCAATCCATTCTCCCATTGTTGGAGAAGGATGTTTGGATGTGCTCCATAGACCTCAAGGAGCCTATTATCACATACCGATACATCAGGCGTCCAGAAGGTATCTGCGCTTCAGCCTGGGAGTCATCATTACCAATTTTGGGTCTGCCCTTTGGTCTCACCACAGCCCCAGGGTGTTCACCAAGTGTTTGGCAGTAGTGACGGCTCACCTGAGAAATCTTGGATTCCAAGTGTTTCCCTATCTGGACGACTGGCTCCTGACTGCCACCACCAGGCATCTACTAATGGACAACCTCAAAGCCACCATCTCCTGGGTGTTACCCTGGGGGTTACATTCAATTGGTCAAAGTCTGTCTTGCTGCCCTCTCAGCATAAAGTTCATAGGAGCAGAGATAGACTCAAGATTGATGCGCTTTCTTCCTGCCGAAAGGATCCAAACTTTACAGGGCCAAGTTCAAGCTCTGATCTCGAGATCCAAAGCCCCAGCCAGGATGGTCCTACAGGTTTAGGCTCTGTCTGCCAGGCTTTTTTTTCCCCCAAAATTCCAGGGTTCTTAGTCTTTTGCAATCAATGGTTTTTCAGGTCTTTCAAAAAAATTTTAGGAAAATTCAAAAACCTTCGTTGGTTCAAACCCCTTGGTCAAAAACCCCTTTGTTCCCCCCCGGGGTTCCCAGCAGTGTCCCAAAAGGGGTGGGGGGCATTGTCTGGGCACTAGTTCGGGGTCCTGGTTGGGAACTCTCCCACATCAATGTTGGAGATGGGGCTGTACTTCTTCCCCACAGGCCTTACACAAGTTTCTTTCCCCAAGGCCCTCGCCATCCACACAGACAAATGTCTGGTTTTGGGATCTGAACAAACAAGGAGGGACCAGATCTTCCCCCTTTTCAAAAGGCCATGAGATGTGGGAATGGGCTGTAGCTACCAACCCTTCTTGGGAGCGACCCACATCAAATCAAATGTATTGGGGACAAATTAAGCAGGACAATTCTCTCTCCTCGTGGTCTCTAAAAACAGTAGCAGCCAGGTTTTCAAGAGATGGGGGCCTCTGCACCTATTTGCAACTCCACAAAACACCAAGTGCCAAAGGTTCTTCTCCTTGATTTCCCCATCAGGAAATACCAGCCATGGATGCTCTAGCACAACCTTGGCCAACAGGGCTACTTTATGCCTTTCCTCCCAAATTCCCTCCTTCCCAAAGTTATTCAAAAGCTTCTCAACTGGGGTCTTCAATGATTCTGATTGCCCCATACTGGCCTCCAGATATGGTTTCCTTACCTGAAAAGCATGCAGTGGCGATCCGTGGACCTTAGACCTGATCCTTTTCTAATCCATCAGTCGGGACAGGGATCAGTCCCTTCAATCTTTGAAATTGAAACTTGGCTCCTCCACTTCCGACTTGTTAGAAGTCCCCACTAGACCGGAAGTTGTTCACATTTTATCTTGCCCACAAACCCACCACTAACAAATTGTACCTCAGTAAGTGGAAGAGGTTTGCTATCTGGGCTCAACTCAAGGGCTTAGACCCTATCACTGCTCCTGTCCCAGAGGTTTTGAAATTTTAACATCCCTGTTTAATCAGGATCTTCTGTCTCAACTATTAAAGTCCCAAATAGCTGCTATCTCTAAATTCCATGAATCCATGGATCCTCCTTTGATGAGCAGCAGACTATGCAAAACTTCATTAAAGGTGCGAGTCTGTTAAGACCACCAGTTTTTCATCCTGCACCTCCGTGGGATCTTGATTTGGTGCTTGCCATTAACATCCCCCTTTGAACCGGCTGCTACATGAGTTAAAATATCTGTCTTGGAAAACTGCCTTCTTAGTGGCTATTACTCTGCAAGAAGAGTTTCAGAGCTTCAAGCCCTATCTATTAAACCACCGTATTTGATTTTCCACAAGGATAGAGTATCACTTAGGCCTAATCCATCCTTTGTCCCAAAGGTCTGTTCTAGTTTCTGTCTTCAACAGTCTCTAGAACTACCAGTTTTCTTTCCAAAATTCTCAATGAAGCAGAATACACTCTCCATAAATTGGATGTTCACAGGCAATTACGCTTCTATTTAGACAGGACTCAGCAACTTCGTAAGTCAGACCAGTTGTTTGTGTCCTTCTCAGATAATAAATTGGGCCAAACCATCACAAAGCTACTATCTCAAAATGGATCAGAGATTGCATAACTCAGGCTATTCTTCTTCAAATAAGCAACTTACATCATCTATCAAAGCTCATTCTACCAGAGCTATGGCTACTTCTATAGCCTTTCATTCCAAGCTCGCTATATCGAAATTTGTGCTGCGGCTACTTGGTCCAACCCGACACTTTCATTTCCCACTACAAATTGGATGTGGCATCTAAAGGGCGAGCATCATTTGGTTCCACGGTACTCAGGAGTGTTTTCCAGTGAGCCACCCAGGATTCAGGTGCTAGGACGCTGTCCCATCATTCAGAATGTAGGCGAGATAGGATCACATAACATCTTTTAGTTATGTACTCACCATAACTTCAGATGTTTGGGATCCATCTCGCCTACATTCCTATACACCCTCCTTCCCCTGCCTTGCAGATCAGAAGAGATTGAACGGTTTTGAGTTCTACTGTTTTATCTTGTTTCATCTGACGATGTTATATAAGCAGGGTATGCATGTGTGCATGTATGCGGACAAACTAGATCTGGGGGACTGGCAGTGGTGCATCCTGGGATATAGTAAGCTCAGCCAATAAGAGACTTTGCTCTTTGGCATAAGCGTGCGAGAGCCGAGGATCGCTCGAACCCATCATTCAGAATGTAGGCGAGATGGATCCCAAACATCTGAAGTTATGGTGAGTACATAACTAAAAGTTACTAATGAAGAGGTTGCATCTAGCAAACAACTTTATATTTC